>NW_021639851.1:481904-553244 GCF_002087225.1 Trypanosoma theileri
AAGAAAAGAAAGAAAAGAAAGAAAAGAAAGAAAAGAAAAAAGAAGAAAACCCTAATATCGTTTGCTCTTACCAGAAGAATATAGGAAACTTTTACTCTTTTAGAGTAAAATCCTTTTATACCTAGCACTTTCTTCTGTGTATGTTTTCTCTCTCATATCATCAATCTCGTTTTTCTGTCATTTCATTATCCGAGTCACCTTCATCTGCTGGAATATGCACATTATTCCTATTATTTCTTCGACCTCTCCGTCGTCCCCTTAACCCCGATCCCTGTTCTGCAGATTCCTGCGTGTCTAATTGTACTCCAGTCGCTCCGAGAGGAAGTAGATCCACACCATTGTTGATATTATCATTATTATTGTTAATACCACTACTCCCAACACCACCACCAGCGGTACTATCGTCATTCTGCAGTCCGAGACTCTCCGATGCGGCATCTGCTGCAAGGGGATCGGCAACTATGACCACCTCTTCAGAGGGAATGGCTCCCATAGCGTACATCTCCCGTCTTCGTTTAAACTGGAGGCAGAAGAGTGTAATAACCACAGTAAGACCAATACCCAGAAAGAAGATAGCAACAAATGTTGCTAGAGAACCAGCACGTGTGGAAGGAGGAACATTATTTTTTTCTTCTTTTTTTTCTTCTTCTTCTTCCGTTTCATTAGCATCTATCGAGGGGAATGCATCGGGTTTTATTCCACTGCAGGAGAGTAACAAAGAGTTAAATACCTCATATCTTCCACCATAAGCATCATAGTCATCTTCACTTTTCTTGATGGATGCATTATTTAAAACGTAAAGTCTTGCACTGAATTTCTCCTTTCCAGTTGTAGAGGATTTTAAAGAGGCATTTTGAAGAATAGAAAGCGTAACATTTAATCCCCCTCCACCTCCTTGACCAAGCCCAATTTGGGCATATTTACAAGTTTTATTAATTACTATCATTTCCTCCAGTTTTGGACGACGTCCCTCAGAAGGGGATGTACTAAACGTTGTTGCCCGAAGTGCTATCCCTCTTGAAACGTATTTATTAAGAAATTCATCTGAAAAGGCTATAAATAAAAACACATCGTGTTCTACAAACGATACATTATCCAGTGTAAGTGGGATTTCATCATTTATAATAAAATTCACACGTGTAGCCCCACGAGGAGTATCAGCTATTAATTTCGTCCGTGTGGTATTCTCTGGTACTTCTCTCGTACATCCCCAACCCACCCAACCGAGATCACAAGCGCAGAAACCTCCATTTACCAATTTACACAGTGCATTCTCAACACAAGGAGTTGTACAATTTGGATTCACCGGTCGTATAAAACTATACCGAAGAAGAAATCCCTCACGCATACGTGACCAGCGTGAGGCAAAAGCAATAGAAAGAATATTTGTTGTTGAAACCACAACAACACCTTTAGCGGCAGTACCAGAATCCGTACGTAGTGGTGTTGCCTCTTCGGAATCTACATCATAGAGTAATAAAACATCTGTTGGGTCTTCTATATTAAATTTAAGATATTCCAGTTTTACTTTACGTGATCTTGGAGCTTCAATAACCCACCGACATGTTAACATTGGTGGATAAGATCCATATCCATTTACTTGTATATATCCACCAGCACTATCATTCACATCAACTGGCATTCCATCCTCACGACACCAATAACTCCGCATAGAGCAATTATCCCCAAAGAAATCTCTACAACAATACTCACAGTTAGGACCTGAATAACATCCTTTACCACCATACTTCTTATCTTGTGGACATGTACATTCACCCGTCTTTGTATCACACTTACCTCTACCACTACAAGTGCAATTGGAAGAACATGAAGGACCATACCATCCTTTTTTACAGGTTAAACAAGAACCATCGGCAAAGTTATCATTATCACATTTACATTTTAAATCTTTAGCGGAACATGTACCATGACCATTACAAAGAAGTTCTTCATCACATAAAGAACAATCCACAAATCGATATCCAGAAGAACATTGACAAAGACCTTGATTACATTTTCCATTTCCAGTACAATTATTTGCACAAATAGTAGAAGAAAGAGTAGAACAATCTTCAAGATATTTTAAATCTGGTCCAGAAGCTGCAATAGCATATAATTGTGGTTTCCCATCATGTACTTCACCACCATATACAATAATACGAAATCCATCCATTAACGCATTTGATAATGGTAGACGAATTTGCTCCACAACATTTGTGTTATCTACACCATTTCCACCTGCATAGTGAATAACTCCTGTAGAATCCACTACCATAAGGTCAAGATTATTCACAACAGAGCGTGTAGAACCTTCTATAGCAGTTCCAACATCTGTCCAAACTAATGTAATACGTAAGGAATCACCTTTATCTTTCGTTTTATTGCTTACGGTAAAACAATAGACTTTACTACCATGGTGGGTAACAGATTCTCTGTCCTTAAACCATCCCTTTACACCAGTAGGAGTAAAGAAGACAGATAAATCAAGTCGACCAAAACCACTCTTTCGTGGATCATTTAAATATACTGTAGAATGAATGGCCAATGCCTTTAGTAAAGAAATAGAAGGAGAGAGAATATTTTCAATAGTTCGAAGATGATGTCGTATTAATACAACAGTTCCTGCAGCCGCCGCCGTAGCCATAGAAGTTCCTCTTTTTGTATCCACCGTACATTGTTTTGTAGAAACATTTCCATCTGAGTCTGCAGAAGTAATCCACTCACCAGGAGCCACAATATCTGGTTTTTGTCTTCCATCATAAGTTGGTCCAAATGCTGAAAATCGTGCAATATTATTCATCTTTCTTATATCAAATGTATTCATATGAGCTCCAATACAAAGCATATTTTTAGATCTACAGGGTGTTAGTAATCCAGATCTAGGAACATTACCAGAGGCGAAAATAAAAAGGGCATCATCTCTCGTATTTAGATAATCATCTATTGATTTCTCCACCGCCGTATACTCAGATGGGGCATAAAATCCCCATGAATTAGAAAAAACGCGTGCCCCTACTTTATAACCTGGACGAAACACATCAATAATATCAACAGGAAGTGTTAACATTTCTTCCTTTGGGCATCCAAGACCCATAAAGAATATCTTTGCTCCCTTGGCAACACCATTATATTTATAATTATTCCCTTTCCCAATCACTTCACCGGCTGCAGTTCCTGCCACGTGTGTGCCATGTCCTCCTACTCGATCCCCAATGAAATAATCACCAGGAATAAGATCACAAGGGGCAAAAGATACCACCTTACGATGATGCATGTTTATATCAGGATAAATAGCAACCTTTTCCTTATCATCATTGAAAAAACAGCTATCATAATCTATCCCACTATCTGCAACCCCAATAATTTCACCCTTACCATCAATACCTACATCCCAAAGAGGACGTAAAGGTCTCGTTTCTTTTTGTTTCCCTGATTGAACAAGAGCAGTGACATGATCATTTACTGGGGTAGCAAACTCAAAAGCAATTTCCATCCAACGTACGGCAGGATGTTGAGTTACGGCATTAATAAAAGAAACACAACGGCATATGATATTATCTGTTTCCTTTGGCTTCTCAGGGGAAAACTTTAATATCCATCGAACCAACCCTTTACCATTAATAGCTGAAACGATGGACCACTGGCATTCTGCTAATGCATCTGTTTCTGCTATTTTAGGTAGTTTATTAAATTGTACTCCACGCAGTGCCTCTTCCACAACTTTCTCTCTTCCAAAAGCTGTACGCACATCAAAAGCAAGTCGTTGTCGTGATAAACCCGAATTCATCCTTATATCTCTCTCACTACTACTAAAACTACTACTACTACTAGAACTAGAACTATCATCATCATTATTTTCACCATCAACACCAACCCCTGAAGTACTTGTAAAACCCTTACAACGACTTATAGCAGTACGAATTACACGAGAAAGTTTCAATCGCGCTCCAGGAGATGTTGAGTAAACATCCAAAACTGTCATGGATGAAAAGGATAATGCCGTACTTTCATCTGCTTCTATTGCAGAATGAACTTGAATAGCATGTGGAGTATCAACATATACAAGCATATGCAAATCGTCTATCATGTGAGCATCCCTTTTACTATTAACAGTTAATGCATGTCGTGCTTTTCGACGTTCTTCTCTACTAAGTTTATCCAATCTCACAATAAGATAACGACCATTACCAGACGATGATGATAATGATGATGATGATGATGATGATGATGATGATGATGATGACCGCCCTGTCGTCTCTGAAAATGCAGCCATATGTGCTGCAGGAAAACGTTTATGTAATCGTCGTCGAGTTTCCTCACTGATACTATCAAGTGATGAGTTATGCACATAATGATGTTGTTGCACAAACCAACGAAATGGAACTTCATGTTTCTGCGACCATTCTGCATTAAGCCATTTTTGGAGAGGACTTCGTTCATTCTTTTTTGAAAGATCTTCTCTTTCTTTTATTTCCTCTACTTCTTTTCCTCCTTCTGTTGAGGTCGCTTGTTCTGCTACTACTGTTGATATTGATTCATCACTCTTTATAGTGCTTTCCTCTGCACTAACGAGTTGCAACAGCAATAATAGCAGAAGGATATGAAGAAGAAAGAACCTTTTAAATATTCTTTTGTTTTTCCACATTTTCTTTTTTTTTTTTCTTTGTTTTGACTTTCTCTCGTCTCTTCTCCTATCAGTCAGGTATGGAGCTATTATTCGTTTTATTTGTATAGAAAAGCGAGAGTATAGGTAGATATATATGTAGATAGATAGATAGATATATATATCTCAAAGAAGGATACTCCCTTTTCCTTTCCTTCTTGTGAAAATAAGTCCAAAAGTACAAAAAATAATAAATAATAATAAAAAGGAAAAAAAAAAAACATCAAATATATTATTATTATTATTATTATTATTATTATTATTATTATGCATATTATTTACATTTGTTATTGTGGAGGAATTTGTGTCGGCCACAAAATCATCCTCATGATGTTTCCCATGAGGATGAACAAAAGAAACGAAAACACATCAAAGGAGGAAAAAAAAATGCAAATATTTGCAAGGAAAAGAAAGAAAAACCACCTGTCAAACGAAATAAAAGAACAAAAAAAAAATCGAGTTTCCTTTTTTTTTTCTTTCTTTTAAGAGGAAGTTTTCTTGCTGATGCCAACTGCGTCGAAACAAAGACATTTAAGTGAAAAAGATATACGAGATGAAAAAAAAAAAAAACGCTTTCAAAATATAAGAAAGAAAAACATTTCTCTAAGGAGCAGACTACTCGCATTTCTCACCTTGTCGGTCTTCTTTCGATATTTCATTTTTTTTTTTTTTGTATTTGTGTGCTTATGTATATGAATTTTATTTGTTTTTATTTGCTTCCGTCTATGCTTCTTGTACAACCTACCAAGGTGTCCATATTTTCTTATTTTATTTAGCATAACATGATATTATTGTCGTTTTTTTTTTTTTTTTTTGCTGTTCATAATTTCTTTTGCGCATACTTTTATTTTCTGACGTTTTGTTCTCTTATTTTTCCTCCTCATTCCACTGGCTAATGTAAACAACAACAACACCAACAACACCAACAATAACAAGAAAAAACACACATAGCTGGTGGTAGAGGAGGAGGAAGTGGAGAAGAAGAAGGAGGATAAGAAAAAGAAAAAAAAAAGTCGATGTACACATAGTTACTGTTTCGTTTTCATTTCCCGGCAGCTTTACTATCCGCTGCTGTATCCCGCTCATTATCCTGTATTAAGTCATGCACGAGTTTTCGCAGTTCCTGTTCACTTGATCCTTCCACTCGTCCAACAATACGACCACCGCGATATGCTATGAGTGTTGGAATACTGCGAATATCGTGAAGAGCCCCCAATTTGGGGTGTACATCCGTATCAACAGGAAGAATGCGCACAGTTTCACCATTTACACGCGTTGGAAAGCAGAGTTCACCGGCATTATTCAAGACGACTTCAGCATCAAGCTTTGACTCGGCGTCAGCACCGGCATCACTGGGCTGTGAGTCAGCTTTTAGTGAAGGTCGCGAGCAACAACAAGAAGAAGAAGAAATAGAGCAGGAGGAGGGGGAGGGGGAGGAGGGAGAGGAGGAGGGGAGAGAAGAAGAAAGGGGAGATGAAGAGGAAGAAGAAATAGTAGTAGTAGTAGTAGTAGTAGTAGTAGTAGTAGTAGTAGTAGTAGTAGTAGTAGTACAAGAAGACGGAGACGCTGCAGAACAGGAGGAGACATCAGCTGCAGAAGACGTTTCTGCATTCTCGCTGTTTGGCTTTGACGCTCCATTAGCTGCCAGTCGTTGCAACTTCGCGGTTAGTCGATTGCAAGGTTCACACCACTTTGTATAGAAATACACTATGGCTGTTTTTTCCCTGTTAACTTCTTCTATGAACTCCTGCGGGGTGCCCTTAAAGGAGACAATATGTCGCCGCACAGTGAGCATCACAGAAGGAGTAACTCCTGATTCTCCTATCGCTGCCGCTGATGTTGTTCTTGTTGCTATTACTGAAGAAACCCCTCCAGCAAATCTGAAGGAAGCATCACAAAGCCTCTGTCCCATACCCCATCGAATGTACCTAAACACACACCGCATTTATCTTTTTCCCACTCTTTCAATAATTAAACAAAAAAAAAAAAAATAGAAAAATAAATTCCCCCTTCCCAGGACAAGCGCACCTCCTACATCAAATAAGAAAGAAATAAAAGAAAAAAAAAAAAAGACGGAATGATTGTTCAAAAAGGAGGATGGAAAAAACGAAAGAATAAAAAAAAGATCATATTCGGAAACCCAGAATATAAACATATATATTTATACTAAGCGACAAAATACAATAATCTCAGTGGAGAAATATATATACAATACCAAGTTGAGTGTCTACAAAGATAGGCCATAATACCTGTAATTGTATATCCACCAACACATTCCCTTTTTTTTTTTTTTTTTAATTCGCACCTTCCTCTCACTCTCCCTTTTTTTTTCCTTATTGCCTTATACACTTCTTATTTTTTTTTCTTTTTGGAGTCATGATGCTGAGGAGTCATAGGGGGCTCCTAAAAACGTCTGGACTACAGATTTCCACTCTTCCTTCTCCGCTTCTGTGAGTCCACTATCTGTGTATAACATCTGGTTCCACACATCCGCCACATTATCTCTCAGCTCATCTGCCTCTCTCGTCACTTCACCTTCTTCAAGGACTACGTTTTCCAATTGATCGTCAAGGTTCCCTAAATGTACCGTTAGAACGAGCAACATCAGCATAGCCCGCCGACGGCACACATCATCATCATCATCATCATCATCATCATCATCATCATTGTCATTATTACCATTTTTCTTCTTCTCCGAGAGTTTCTTGTTGAAGTTATCCTGACTGTGGCTACTGCTACTGGATCTTTTCTGACTTGCGGGTTCTGCCCTGTTGTTTTCCACGAGCTGCGAGACCCGCTCCAGACAATCCTCAATGCAGAGATCCAGCGGGGAAAAGTCGCCGCAGTCGTCGGTGTCAATGTACGGGATGCCCTCGCTGATCTCATCGTAGCCCGACGGCGGCTGCAGACTCCGGCGGAACTCCGCGACGGCGGCGGTGAGGGCGGCGGTGATGCCCGCCACGTTTGCGTCCGCCTCGACTTCCGCCATGAGCCGCCGCCACCGCAGCGCCGCGGTGAGTCGCGTCCGTTCGGCCTCCGCGGCGGTGAGTTCGGCCTGCAGGCGCTGAAGGTCCGCGCGGAGCCGCTCGACCGCCGCCGTCTGTTGGTGCAGCCGCGCCTCCGCTTGGCCAATGGCCTCCGCCGTGAGGTCCGCGACCGTCAGTCCCCCCATGGAGTCCGCGTGAAGGGGCGGGGAGGGGGGAGAGCGCAGTGGGGGGCTCCTTTCCGACGTGGTTGCTCGGTTCTTTTCCTTCTTTCCTGCATATGAATATATATATATATATATATAGAGAGAGAGAGAGAGAGAGAAAGAAATAGGAGAAAGGGAAGAGGGGGTTATCAAGATATGTCCCTCTCATAATAAAAGGGAAAAGGGATGCAGATTTGTTATGGGGAATGAGAATCAATAAATATAATTGCAAAAAACAAAAAAAAAACAAGAGCATCGAACGCACTGGACATTTTAAAACCCGCAACACCTGTTCTCTACTCTCTTCTCATTCATTCGTTCTCTATCTCTCTCTCCATACACTGAGGTGCATCCATATATGCCCATAGAGAGAGAGAGAGAAAGAGAAGGAGAAAGAGAAAAAAGAAGAGAAAAAAGAAAAGAAACAGGAAAACACAGTAGTGCAAAACCATTTCCTATTCAAGAAATACCACACAAGACACAAAATAAAATAAATAAATAAAACAAAGCAATTTACAAATAAGTAAATAAATAAACCAAATTCATATATAAAAATATACATGAATTTATTTATTTACTCTTATTATTATTATTATTATTATTATTATTATTATTATTCCTTATCCTTTCTCCGGATTCGTTTCACCAAGGGAGTTAGATTAAGACATGTCCTTCTTACCCAACTAGCTGTTCTTCTTTTTTTTTTTTTTTGAAAAGGAGGAATAAAGAAAAACAGGAAGAGTCTTGTAAAACGCTCAGCTCTTATTTACTACTCTCTTTGTCGTATTAGAAATCCATTGTACTCCCCTCTTTGATACTCTCTTCCTCACAACATCCATATGTGAACCATTTTGCGTAATGGCTGTTCTCTGTTCAGTTACCCGGTGTATCTCTATACTTCCTGCCACGCCATAATAAAGAAATCTCAGAGACAACGACTAAAAAAGTGAAAGCAAGCAGGAAAACGAACACACACACACATTATTGAATAATACTCGTAATATTGGGACGTCAGCAACCAAAAGAATTCTTTCGTTCATGTTAAAACGCAAAATTAAAAAAAAAAAAAAAAACGTATGAACAGAATCCAAAATCCAGAAATATAATTTTCTCTGCAGCACTTATCTACATTCTCTTTTTCAAGCAAACTCCACGACACCACCACCACCAGCACCACTACTACTACTACTACTGTACAAGTGGCACTATTGGAATCAATCAAGAAAAATAAATAAATGATATAAGGAGCAAAGTGAATATAATGCAAAAAGAAAAAAAAAAAAAGAGGGGGAAAGTGTAATCTAATCCATTAAAGAGGTGTTTTTTGCTGTTTTACCTCCAAACTGGTGTAATAGCGAATTCTTGCTTTAAGATAATCTTTTAAATGTTCTGCTGAACTATTTTTCAGATCAATCCCTTTTGGAATAGGAACTTTATTCCCCTTCTCATCCATAGAAATAAGCACAAAGGAAGCCCGATTAGATGTGACAAAAGAACCATCTCGCTCTACCACTATATCAACATCCACCTCCATAGTTGTATGACGTACGTAAACAACTCTAGCTTCTAAAGATGTGGAATCTGAATAAAAAATAGGACGGTCAAACAACATATTATGCATACCAATAGTATAAACATGAGGATTTCCAGTAAAGACACGTCCACAATGACAAGCATGTTCTTCCATCCATCGGAGAATAGCACCACCAAATATAGCGTTATTAAAATTCACATCAGCTGGACTATATGCTCTATTTCCATACGTCGTAGTTTCTGAAATAGGTACTTTTATAGGTTTATCCCGATTTACATCATCCTCAATTATCTCCTGTCGTCCATCCACTATTTTTTCTCTTGTAGCCTCCTTTGTTTTCTTTTGTATATCACGAATAGCTGTATAAAGTTGATATCGTTCCTTATCTATTTTAGATGTTAGTCGAAGTGCGGGAACCACATCCTTCACCACAGTATCTAGTTTCATTGGAGAGACACACACCATAGTTAAATAACACTCTCCCACATAACTCGGTGTACGGGCATCATATCCCTGTCGCTCCACATTAAGGTGTATCCCAAGAGAACTTTTACCAGCGTAGATAACACTACCCTGCACAACCACAAGATCTCCCATATAAACAGGACGACGAAACATAAAGGCATTAAATGATACAGTTGCTATCGTCACACCTACGGATTTCTTAATGATATCACGATCTTGGTTATTGTAGCCAACAAGAAAAGAGATAGCTGTACGTCCACCACAAGTATCAAGAAAAGATAAGATACCTCCTGCAGAAGCTCTTCTTAAAACAATATCATCAAATGATCCAGCAAAGTCACTTGTGGTAACTTTAAATACCTCACAATCACGTATACATTTTTGATTGTGTCCAACTATAAGAGCATCATCAGTACTTTTCGTAAAATTTCTTGATAAAAACTGTACAATTTTAGAAGAGTTTGATAACGTTAAACGTCGCATATTTTCTTTTTCTCCCAGGAGGTATTTTGCCTTTACTATTATTTTTTTTTTTTCTTTCTTCCGTTCGACCTATTTGCCTAGATTGTTATTTTTTTTTTTATTGACTAGCCTCTTTTTTTTTCGTTTTCTTTTCTTTTTTTTTTGTGGATTTGTTTGCTTCCCCTTAAGGTAATATAATAAAAAAGAACCGAGTAAAGGAGTGGAAAGAATAAAATTCCCTCCACTCAAATAAATCTGGCGAACAAAAACATATCCATCTAGAAACTATATATATATATATATATATATATATATATATAGACGTATATATTTATATGTATATGCCTCTGTAAAGACCATGGTAGCAAAAGATCTAATAAACCCAATAAACATATGCTTTACCAACCCTATGTATATGGAAACATACGATCTACACAGAGAATAATAAATAATAAATAGTAGTAATAATAATAAGAAAAAAACAGACCGAACACCAAAACAACACGTTTTTTTTTTTTTCTTTTTCCTTTCTCTGTTGTTGTTGTCGTCCACTTTGACTTCATAAAGAAAATCATTGTGTATAATTAAGTTAAAACATATGCAAAATCATTTGAACTTTAAGCGATCTTCATATCGTGCTTTCGCCTCAGCAAAACGCAATAATTCATCCTGTGAGGCACTTTTCAAGTCTAATCCTTTAGGAATAATAACTTTTTGTCCTATTTCATCTGTATTAATCAATAGAAAAGATGCACGATTGGTTAATACAACTTGACCATTACGTTCTACACTTAACTTTACATCCACTTCCATAGTAGTATTTCGAACATAAATGACATCCGCCTGCAGGACTACCCAGTCCGTTCCAAACACTGGTTGATGAAACGCCACACTGTGCATAACCACAGTATATACATGACGATTACCTGTAAACATACGAGCGCAGTGGACAGCATGTTTTTCCATCCAACGCATTAATTCACCACCAAATATAGTTCGATTATTATTTAAATGGTAAAGAAGGAAAATACGATGGGCAGAAGTACAGCTAGAAGAAATAGGTACATGAGATAGTTTCTTCTTATTAATACTACATTCCACATCCTCAACGGTAACCGACTTTTCAGCCCTAATACGGGCTTCTTCTTCCCTTTTCTTAACTACATCTCGTATATTTGCGTAACGTTTATAGAGCTCAATATCTTCTTCACTTGTTAGTTCTACTGCGGGAACTACTTTAAGGGCATGTAAATCTTTATCAATGGCAACCATTGTGAAAAAACTCTCTCCTGCGGGTGAGTCCTGAAGTGTGGCTGGCGAACGACGAAAGAAACGAATGTGAATTCCCAACGAACTGGTACCACAGAAGACCAGTCGTCCATGCATTCGCACAGAATCCCCATGAAGAACGGGAGAAGAAAACATTGTATTTGTAACTCCCACCGTACTTGTGCTAATCTTCAGATTGGCTCTTGTTAAAAACACATCTGCCACCCGCTTTGCACACAAATCCATCATCGCCAACAACTCACCGGCGGCCAGTCGGCTCACAATGGCGGTGTCGTGCCCGACAATATCCGTCCAGTCGAGATGGACCGCCGGCTGCACGCCTTTACGGCCGTCCCCGACCACAAAACGTCGATAACTCACAGCACCGGCGCCGGCAATAATGGAGGAGAGACGTGTGCGGAGGGAGAAGTGACGCAGCATTGGATCTCAAACCTCTCCAGATATTTATTTCTTTTCTTTTCCTTTTTCTTTTCTTTTTCTTTTTTTTTTTTCTTCTTTCGTTTGGTTTTTATTTATATTCCGTTTTGTTTTTGTTTTTGCTAATTACTCGTCTTGATAACAAGACAACTTTGAAATGTGGGAGTCGTAAAGAAGTAATGAAGTGTGGGAAACAAAGAAAGAAAAAAAAAAAGAGTAGAATAGAAGAAATAAGAATAGAATAGAATAGAATAGTAATTAAAAGAATGAGTTCAAATAAAAGAATATAATAAAAAAGGAAAAGAAAAGAAAAGAAAAACAAGCCAATAAATTTTAGCAGATGTAAAATATGGTTTATGGAGTCTCAAAGGCCAGTCCAAAAAAAACGCAGTATAGGAATAGAAGGAAAAAAGAATATATACAAAAGGCGTAGACAAGGATACAATGCAACACTACTAAACAATCTTTTGGACATCTCCACATCACTTATAAATTTCGTTTTTTTTTTTTTACTTTTTTTTTTTTCTACACTTTCCTTCTCCAAAGAAAATAAAAACAATAATAATAATAATAAAACAATAACAATAACAAAAGAGTCACAACACAGGAAAGAAAGAGTAATAGGTATAATGAAACCAGGTATAGCGCATTTACTAATATACTTTTTTTTTTTTTTTCGTGACTGTCTTCGTTCTTCTCGTCTCTCTTACTACATACATGCATATATATATATATATATATATATATATATACAATGAAGCACCCAGAAAAAAAAAAAAAAAAAAAAAAAAAACAATAAAAGAAAGAAGAAGAAGAAGAAGAAGAAAGAAAACGTATAGTTCCACCTCTTATAACAAAAGCTTGTGTAACTTTTCCACAATTTCTCGTCGTTCCTTCTGGAGAGAAATCAATACATCAGACCTACCCTCGTCGGTCAACGATGGATCAGTTTCTTGGTCTGCCTTTGGTGCAGAACACAGGAGAAAATTCAGTTGCCAAATGCGTTCATTAAGTTGTCTTATCTCTTCTGTTAGTCGGTGAATCTCATCTTCTTTACTGTTACGAAGCGCTAATGCTTTTTGCATTAACTCATCTTTTTCTGGTGAAATTCCACTCTGGGATAAGGCAGCAGCCGCTTCCTTTTCATCATGAGAAGAGGATGGACCTAGAAATTTGCATATTTCCTTTTGAAAACGTGCAGAGGCATCTTCATATGCACTCATACTTCTTCTTCTTCTTCCGCCTTCATCCATAGTGGAATCTTCATTATTTGCCTCTGGTGACTCTTTACAACGTAGTGAACATCGTGAAGACAAGTACTTTACAACCCACGCAGCTCCTTGTGAATCGGATGCTGTTGTAGTGGCTGCAACTGGGTTTGAAACTGTCTGTGTGATGGGTAAATCTCGCATTTGAAGAGTATTTGAATTTGTTAAGACAACACTTGGTCTAGATGCTACTTTCGGTTCCTTCTGAATCATTGATTGACGTTTCTCCAAACGTTGATTGGATAATGTGTTTCCTTCTGTAGAAGATCGGTGTGGAAGTGATCGTCTAATAGTAACAGCAGGAGGATGTGAAGTATGACTTTGCATTCGTTGTTGTCGTTGTTGTTGTTCCTCTTTTAACATATCATCTGAAAAGGTGTTGGGAAACTCATTTTCTGGTGTAAACACATTATTACTATTGCTTGCTCCCGATACCCCACTAAGTACACCTTCCACATAAGAACGTTTAGATCGATCACCAGTTGAGGTTGTGTAGATTCCATCTCCATGAAGTACATTTCGTTTCCATGTACACTCCAATATATTCCCCTCATGAAATTTATATACTCCTTTACCATGACGTAATGGCATAGGACCTCCACTATCAATAAACTCTCCTTCGTAAATATCACCATTTCCATATTTTAAAGTACCACGACCCACCACTGCTCCATTTTTAAATTCTCCAATAAATGTTCCACATCTGGGAAGAGTTACTTCTACTTTACCATTCGGTTTGCCTTGGAGAAACTCTCCTGTCATGACAGTACCATCTTCCAACTGCATCTTTCCATATCCTGTTATCTCATTCATTACAAAATCTCCCTCGTATATAAGACCATCACCTTCTGAATGAAGTGTTCCTTTTCCATTACGTTTGCCATCTTTAAAATTTCCAGTATAATGATAATTACCTGGTACATTTTCAATTCCATAACCCTCCTTTACCCCAGTTACCCACTCACCTATATAGGATGAGCCATCATGCAATTTGATCGATCCTTTACCACTTAAATGACCTTCTTTCCATCCTCCTTCATACGTATCTTCTTTACCATCTCCGAGATCCCAAGATATTTTACCTTGGCCATCAGGAAAACCAAGAGAAAATGATCCTTCATATACTATCTTAGATGTCGTAAAGACACCTTCTCCATGAGGTAAACCAGCTTTTAAAGTACCTTTGTAATGAACATCACCATCTTCCCATTTCCATTCACCTTCTCCATTTGGTAATCCACCTACCCAGTTTCCTACATAATAACCAGAAACATCAAGTGATGGTAAAAATCCACGAACTTCTTCAGATAAAGGAGGAGGTGCAGATCGTGGATCTGGTGTTATAATTTTAAATGTACCAGTACCATATCCTTTAGGTACACCAGCTACAACATCTCCTTCGTATCGAAGCATAATTTCTCCAATACCAGGAATAGTCATTCTTTTATTATCCAATATACCTTTTCCATTAGGTTTACCACCAGACATTTCTCCATAATATGAACTTCCATCACGGTATTTAGCCACTGCTCCTGCTCCACTCATTTCACCACAAACAAAAGGTCCTTCATAATAAACTAAACCTCCTGTAAGTGAAAAATCAGGAAATGCTTTAAATACGCCATGACTATTAAGAGCATCTTCAGACCATTCTCCAGTGTACTCTCCAGTTTTAGTACGAAGAGTTCCTTTACCACAACGACGATCACATTGAAATGAACCCTTGTATACATCATCATTAGCAGTATGTTGTTCGCCTTCTCCTTGACGCCAATATGCTTCACAAGAACCACGATAACTACTACCATCAGAGTATTTAAATTCACCTATACCATGGGGTAAATCATTTTCAAACTCACCCTTATAGGAAATAACGTGGGCCTCACCCATTCGTGGATTATACCCAGGTGTACTTGAGTTTTTATCCAGCTGCAACTCCCCGTGACCATTACGTTTATCATGTAACCAGGACCCTTTATAAACATCACCATTGGCGTAACGACAAACGCCATCTACTCCACTTCTTTCACCCTGTACAAAAGGACCCGTATATTCTGCATAATCATCCACACCTGGGGCTCCTATGAGATGACCTTTCCCATGCATCTTATCTCGAAGCCATTCTCCTTCATATCGTCTACCATTAGAAAAGGTGCAGGTACCATTTCCACTTCGCTCCCCATCCAAGAAGTCCCCTTCATAGACGTAACCCTCATCACCTGGAATAGTATATTTTCCTTTTCCATGAGGTTTATCATTTAACCACGCTCCTACATATGTAGAGTTATTTGCAGCACAGAAAAATTCCCCATACCCGTCTCGAACATTATCTCCTGTTGCCTCACCATTATATCGATCTCCGTTTTGAAAATTTTTCGTCCAGGTATAGTGCCGATTCTGCATCAGAGTTAAAGCCCAGTTTTAAACCTTCGCTGTAGAGTTTCCAAATAGCAGCACACAAACCTATATGTTGAAAGAAAAACCAATGTGTATGTGTATGTATTCGTGAGAGAAAAAGAAGGAGAAAAAATAAAAAAATAAAAAACGAAATACATATTTTATCAGGAAGAAAAAAAAGAGTCTTGCATACTTTCTCCTCCAACTATGGTAAAGAAAAATCCAACTATAAAGTCTCTACGCCTATCCCACTCACACACACACAGAGAGACATCACTCCACCACTACACAGAAACACATATACACAAGGAGGCCAATAAAATTAAAAAATAATAATAATAACCCAATAATAACAAAAAAAAAAAAAAAAATAGTGTACACACCCAGTCTATATCGAAAGAAAGAAAAAAAAAAAAAAAAACAGAAAAAAATATAAAAGAAAGAAAAAAAAAAATAATCACAATTCCTCTGTAATGATTACTTCCCAAGCACGTTGCACCAAAAAAGCCGGAACAGAAAGTTGAAGTGCAAAATGTAAAGCATGAGAAGTTATCCTATTTTTCTGTGAAAAATCATTTCGATCAGTACCCTGTACAGGTTCAACACGATAGGAATGCACAAGTTGTTGTTCACCAATGTTAAATTCATCATATTCGTTTGTTTCATGTTTTTTCTTGTGAGAAATTCCTGAAAGAGTTGTCAGCATTTCTAGTAACAAAATTTCATCTCTTGGTACAAGATCTGGATGAATAATCTCTGAATAATGAGTAGCCAATAGTACTATAGGTCGCTGATCTCCCATTCCAATGAAGGATCGAATGGAAGCAGCTAACAATGCAGCACCATCCATTGAAAGTGTTCCTTTTCCAAATTCATCTAAAACGAATAAAGAACGTCTAGAACCAATCTCATTTTCCTTATTACGACTACTACATCGTTGAAGCATTCGACTCATAGACACTAATTCACTACCAAAACTAGAGTGAAGTTCCTTTGCAGTAAAGGATAAATCTTTTCCACGAGAACTACCAGTAGAAGCTGTTTGGAGTGACATCACAGTATCGGTAAGACCAATAGTAGCATGAACACAAGGTACAAAAGAACCAATATGAGCCAAAAACACTGTTTGTGCTACAGCTGTAATGAAAACAGATTTTCCACTTCCATTAGCTCCTGTTACCACACAAATACGTTGGGTACTATTTCGGATTGTAAGTGAATAGGGTACTACCTGATGTACAGATGCACGTGCAAATATAGGGTGAACCCCTCGATCAATAACAAGAACCCCACCCTCTTGTACAATCTCTGGACGATTCCATTGTCCTTCTAATGCACACATTGCAAATCCCATTAAACAATCAAGTTCAGCACAATGATATAAAGGAATTAATGCGGGAGAAAGTTCTAGTAAACGTCGATCTAAAAATCTTTGAATTTCACCTTCACGATCTAGAACAGCTGAACGAACATCCCCAAGTTCTTCATCCTTTAAACGTGTTAAGGGTGTTTTAAAAAAATATCCCTCATCACTTTGAAGTAATAATTCCCAATTAGGAGGAATAATATTTTCTCCAGTATGATATGTAAAATGAGGGACTGTAATAACGTAACCCCATTGTGGAATAAATACGCAGACCACAGTACAAGGTCCAAATTCTGGTGGTAAAGATCGACTCTCTTCTTGTGCAACTGTAGTTAACACTTCATCAAGTCTAGCAGAGTGTATTCGAAGTTCATCAAGTACTGAATCAAATCCAGGAAGAATATGAACACAAGTCTTACTTAGCGCTTCACTAGGATCACGAGAAAATGAAATCCCTTCATTTATAAGACGACTCATTTCTTCCAATTGAGATATTTGGCAACTCGCAACTATACGAAGGAATGTAGGAAGTATATGTGCTTGTGGTGAAAGAAGTGAAGCAACACGTAAATAACCCTTTATAGAACGTAAAAGTGATTCATAGTCATTCAATGTGTGTTTTGCAGCTCGCATTTTAGTAAAAATACTACTGGGATATCTTATTCTCTGCAATGAACGGCGTAATTGTTTCATTAATTCAAAATTTTCTGGTTTTGTAAAAAATGATACCACATCATATCGCCGTTGTAACTCTTCCTCATCTCGAAGTGGAAGAGCAAACCATTGACGAAGAAGTGACTTGCCCAACTGACTACACGTACGATCCACTACACTCAAAAGTGAAAGTCCCTCCTTTGAACGACCAATACCTTGAAAATCCATTGGATGAGGTTCTGTTCTAAGCAACTGCAATCCCAAAAGTGTATCATGATCAACATAAAATAATCCAAGAGGGGGAACTTCAACAACATCCGCGACAGGGGATTCATTGTGTTGTAAATAAGACAATAGTGCACATAAGGCCATTAACATCACGTGATTTTGAGGACATATACGCGAATGCCACTCTAATCTCGTCACATCAGCCCAAAAAGCTGAAAGGATTTCCCAAATACGACATTCATCAAACTCACGGGGCGCTGTTAGACGAACACTCGCACTGCAGAGTTCAGCCACATCCAGCAAAACCTGTGAACCTGCCGAAGGAACAAGTAACACTTGAGGTCGCATAACTGTCAAAAATTGCGACACCCACATCAAATCAGAAGGAATATCCATAAAACTCCGAATAGGTACTTCATCCGTACGACTACGAGAAATCGAAGTTTCACAACAGTTCACCTGACATGTTCCGCTGTTGTAAAATGCCAGACCCACAGAATGACGGAAAATAAGAACACTGGCAACTTCTACGACACCCAAATCTTCAATAAAATCGTCCATATTAGACTAATTTCGCCTAAATAATAAGAAAACAAAAAAAAAAAAAAAAAAAAAAAAGAGAACAATACACATACACAAAACAATTCAAAACATAACAACAATAACAAGAAAAACAAAAAAAAAAACAATACCGCCACAAGAAACATAAACAAAAAAAAAATTCAATTCCATAATTCCGAACAAGAAAAAACAGACAAAAAATTCTTAATCCTAACTAAATACATAAAAAGTAACAAAAAAAAGCTAACAAAAAAGAGAAATATCTCCATCACAATAATTAGCAACAACAAAGGAAACGTTATTTACATCTCAATGGCAGAGCACTTACTCGAGGCGAGCAGGAGCCGTGTTGTGACCAATGCGGGGTTGTTCGCCGGTACCACCGCCAGCAGTGCGCAGCAGCCGTGCCCGCTTGATCTCCTCGCGCTCCGCGGCGATCTTCACCTCTTCCTGCTTTGACAGGTGAGAGCGGTACTCGACCATCTTGCTGCGTCGTGTCAGCACCTCCTCGTTGTTCTCGTCCACAGGGTGGTTGAATTCGATGCCTGCTGCGTCCAGCGCCTCTTCCGACTCCTTGAAGTCCTCCAGTGCCTTTGCCTGTTTCTCCTTCAACATTGCCAGTTCCTCCTCGACGCCCTGTCGCAGCTTGTACAGTTCCTTCTTCATGTCGGCGTGCTTCTTCGCATTTGGATCAAACGTCTCCACGCAGAACTCCAGCTGAATGTGCGTCGTGCGGATGTTTCGGTCAATTTCNCTCGAGGCATGCTGTCTTCAGCTTCAGGTTGTGGATCTTCTGCTTGCGGGCTGCTTCCAGCCCGGTAGCTTCTTCCGCAGACATGGTAATGTGATGCTTATGTATCGATTGGTTTGTCTGTCTGTGTTTATGTTTGTCTGTAAGAGAAGAGGTGAGATTGTTTTTTTGGTGTTGTGCTAAAAGCCCTATTACTGCACACAGTGAATCAGAAAAAAAAGGAAAAAAGAGGTCATGGAATGCGGGAGTACAACCAAAAATAAAAATAAAATGTAAAAGAAACACCGTAGCATTCTGAGTGTGCTCAACGAGCAACAAACCCTTATTCACACACATATGTCACACTTGAGTACATACACGCCGCAATGGCAAATCATTACATACAGCGCAACAACTGCGCCCAATAACAAACACGATGGCTGTAATGCCAGTGTGTAGCAGGCGATTTACATATCAATGGCAGAGCACTTACTCGAGGCGAGCAGGAGCCGTGTTGTGACCAATGCGGGGTTGTTCGCCGGTACCACCGCCAGCAGTGCGCAGCAGCCGTGCCCGCTTGATCTCCTCGCGCTCCGCGGCGATCTTCACCTCTTCCTGCTTTGACAGGTGAGAGCGGTACTCGACCATCTTGCTGCGTCGTGTCAGCACCTCCTCGTTGTTCTCGTCCACAGGGTGGTTGAATTCGATGCCTGCTGCGTCCAGCGCCTCTTCCGACTCCTTGAAGTCCTCCAGTGCCTTTGCCTGTTTCTCCTTCAACATTGCCAGTTCCTCCTCGACGCCCTGTCGCAGCTTGTACAGTTCCTTCTTCATGTCGGCGTGCTTCTTCGCATTTGGATCAAACGTCTCCACGCAGAACTCCAGCTGAATGTGCGTCGTGCGGATGTTTCGGTCAATTTCCTCCAGTCGTTTTTCCTTCTTGTAGATGAGTGAGCCCAATGTGAGGTACAGCATACGGAAGTACTCCAGATGCTCCTTGTGAACCTCCAGTCGTAGCGCTGCAAGGTCCTGGCTGGTCTTGTCATGGCGAGCCTTCACCGCAGCGCAGCCCTCTGAGACCATCTCCTCCACCAGCCCTGTGCATCGGATCGCAAGGTCGCAGTTGTAAACAGTCAGCTCCAACAGCTTCTTGTGCTGCGAGGCAATCTCGAGAAATTGCGTGTACTCCACGCGGCGCTTTTCCTCACGGTCAATTTCCTCAATACGGCGCTTCACCTCCTCAAAGCGCTCCGTGCCAAGCTTCTGCAGCTGTCGCTCCAGGTCCTGGATCTTGTTCCATGCCTCCTCCTGCTTCTCCTCATTCTCGCGAATAAAGCGATCGCTCTTCTCTTTGTTCGATGCGTGGCGCTTTGTTGCCTCGGCATCCTCCAGGTCAGCCTTTTGGATGGCATCGTGGATGTGCTTCAGGTCTGTCTCGCACCGCTGCTTCAGGCGACGCTTTGCGTCCTTCATCTGGCTGGTCTCCTGGTTGGCCTGCTTCTGTACCTCGTAGATCTTCTTGAACGCCTGGTTCTCCTCCTCGCACTTGGTGATCAGCCGGAACTTGTCCTGAATAAGGTCAATCAGGCGTTCCTGCAGCTGAACCTTCGTCCACATCTGCTCCTCGGCAACCTGCATCTCACCGTCATGCATGGCAACATTCTGGATCTCGTTTGTCTTCTCCAATTGCGCTAGCTGAGTTTTGATTTGATCATCCGTCGACGCGAGAGCATTCTGAATCTGTGTCGCGTTCATAATGTCCTCAACTTGCTTTAACATCCGAGTTGGAACCTGTGCCAGTTGTGTCGCATCCAACTGCGAGCGACGAAGCTCCTCCTCCACCTTCTCCATCTTTGCAATTGCGTTGTCAATCATCTGGGTGAAGCTCACAACGCGCGTCTTGTTGCGGTTCTGTTTCAGATCCTGGAGCACCTTCTTCACTCCAATAATATCCATGAACTGCGCCTTGTCTTCTGGGCGGTACAGTTCGCGCTGACTCATCTCGAGGCCACACACGCGCATCAGCTTCGCAAGATCGTACGCCTCCGTCAGGTTCCACTTTGTTCCGACATCGACAGCTGCAATCAGCTCCTCGGCCTTCAGGTGTGCTCCACGCAGCTTCTGACGCTGCGTCTCCGACCAGTCAGACACGTGCAGCTCTTGCACCACTTCCTCGTTCTCGAGGCATGCTGTCTTCAGCTTCAGGTTGTGGATCTTCTGCTTGCGGGCTGCTTCCAGCCCGGTAGCTTCTTCCGCAGACATGGTAATGTGATATTTGTGTGGCTTGTCCCTTATTAAAGAGTAGTTTGTTACTACTAAGGTTTTTCCTTTGAGAATTTTTTTTTTTTTTAGAAAAAAGGATAGGAGAGACTTTAGTAGGGTTAATTGCATTCTGTTGCACCTTTTTTTTTCTTGTTTGAGAATTTTAGTTATTTTTATTAATTAAAGAATTTTTTGTTTTGTATGTGTTCTTTGATATTATTAAATGGCTAAAGTGATTTATCTGTGTATACCGCCCAGCGTCCTCCACTTTTTGAATAGTGGTCCATTGGGTAAAATGTGTCACTCCATGTAGTGCCTCCAAGGGCCACTTCAGCTTCATATGGAGAAAGTAATGGCTTATCAAAGGCATATCCCCAATCAATAGAAAGACGTGGACATGCAACTTGAATGTAGCAATCAATATCCTGTAGTGTGGCAAGCTTCTGTGGGAATATTTCGGACATAAGAAGAATGTTTACGGTTTTGCCTTGACGTTCTGCGAGCTGTACAATGCGGTCCACTACTCGTGGATTGCCTTGACGGCCCAGTGTTCCCATGATAAGGGCGAAACTTGTAGCAGCCATACCCTTCTGTATTGCCTCTCGTCGCAACGTACGCATCTCAGTGGTGTTGTAGCTCTCCTTTGTTAGTGTTTTTTTGTATGGATCATATTGTAACGCGTCTAGTGTTGGGTGAGCGATAAGAAATGATTCCAGATGAAATCTTCCATCACCCACATACAATACCAGATCAACAGCTGTTGGATCTACCATTGGACTTGTACATCCAAGAATTTCACCACTAGAGAGTGGTTTATTCTGTGGTATAATGACAGGGTGTTGAAAATAATCCTTTAGTAGTAGCATTCCAGCACGCATAGAGGATACAAACTGAATAGTGGCAATACATGCTACTCTTGTCTCTGGAGGCACAAGGTGTTTTATGGTATCCACAAAGTGTTGAACGTCAATATCAATTTCTACGAATACATACATCATACTATTGATAAGACAATCTTTGATAGATATGAGGCAACTATGACCATAATGGATTAAAAAATCACAACCAAGTGCTGCAGCAGAGTAATCGTCTACGCAACACGCCCCATACGTTACATCTCCTAAAATCACCATCTCTGCACCTGTTCTCGCCTCTAATATATCGGCAATTGGAGCTGCAAACATCAAGAGACCCTCAGGAAACTGGAGGGCAACGCGTGTAGCATTTTTTTCCTTGATACGTTTTACACTCTTTTCAATCTCAAACCTATAGTTCCCTGGGAGTCCTAACTCCGCCTCATCCGGCGAAGTCATTAACCGCTTTTAATAATAAAGAAAAATAAGAAAAAAAAAACAAGTATGAATTACAAGAAGCAAAGGTGAGAGATAATAATAATAATAATAATAATAATAATAATAATAATAATAATAATAATAATAATAATAATAATAAAAGGTTCCACACACTACTTTATTTATGACATTCTTTAAACTCCGTAATAAACTGTAGCCTGAATTATTCTCTAACACAAACACTTTCAAAAACACGGTATATATACACCCATATACACATTTACAAACACACAGAAACATGTGTTCCTGTGTTTAAAAACCTGCTTGTAATACAAGTAAATTTATAATGAAGTAATGTGAAGAAACAAATAAAAAGAAAACAGTAGAGATAAACTTAATCTCCATGCATATTCCCACTCAAAAAAAAACCTGCCACCACTTCCACACACCAACAACACACACATGAAAAAAAAAAAACATTCTCATTTTACGAAATCTCTCGACCGCTTACGTGACTGCGGTTTGTCTAGCATCTCGTACAGGTCTGGCTCCGGTGTATTTACACACAAACAGTGAGCAAGATACTCCATCTTGAGAACAGGTACGAGTGCGGCGATGGTCTCCAACTGTGTTCCACTCCATACACTATCGTCAGAGAGAACAGCAGTGGTATCTTGTAGCACATCTGGATCCTCCACAAGTTTGTCAAGGAGTTGAGATGGTGAATATGGACGAACGACATTACAGCCACCAATTCGTAAAACCCGAGAAAAACTTTCAGTTCTTGCATCAGTTGCACAACAAAGAATAATACTCCATGAAGAAAATGGCCGTACAGATCGCATTCTCTGGATTTTACATCCTTTTACCAATTCCACTACAGAATTTCGAAATGAGCTTAATTTTGCCATCTGTGGAGACCACTCATGCAATTCTTCAGAGGCTATACGTCCTTCACGTAGTGTCTCATCAATAAATGATGGTGCCAACACCCATTTACCTGCAGCAAGAGCACAGAGAAAAAACTCCGTTCTGGAAGGTTTCCCTGTTACGTAGTGTGTACATTCCTCCATCGTTGTGGCAAGAATGCAACCCAATGATTGAAGTCGTGTAAGATTTTCTTCTGTATGCATTAATGATTTCGCCATCATAATACAACAAGAAGGAGCAGAAGAGTTCTTTTGCTCTTTATTGATATTAGGCACAACGTCCTCCACTGTAACGCAGCGATTATTAGTTCCGTCATCAGTTGCTTTTTTTTTAAGTATTTCTTCTGGTTTTTCATGTTGCATTACCTCAATGGGATACTCATTACTATACTTATACACAATAACCTGTGACTGTAAAGGAATTTTTAGTCTGGTGTTTTCAACATGATTTGACTTCAAAAAACCACTTTGGCGTTTTGATTCACATGATAAACTCTTCACATTATCATTTTGAACGTGTTTTACATTTGAAAAGGTTTCTGCGATAGATTCACCAGTTTTTATTGACGGCCCACCACCCAGTACTCCCATTTTCGACTCAAGCTTTTCAATAAGGATATCAAGTGACTTTGATGGTGTCATTTCGCTTTGTGTCTCTTTAGGTGACAAGGATAACTCTGACACAATCTCATGTTCTCCCTTCATAACTTCATTTTTCTTTTCATTTTCATTATAAGGATGATCATGCTCATGATTATCAATGTTGCTATCAATAGTTTTGGCTTCAATTACACTTACAGCAGTGGAGTTTGGACATTTCAATATTTTTTTTGGTAAGGAGATTTGTGGTATCTCTATTAAGAAAGGAGAGCAGTTAATCCAGTACCCCACTTCTAAGGAACGTCGCACCCAATTCAAATCTACCAGTAAACACTCTTTACGCCGCAGTTTATTCATACGCCAAGTAAGTGCGGCAACCTTTGAGGATTTAGACATTGCAGACCGTTCAACTACGAGATGGGTAGTATTACAGCGTTCATTACTTTCACCTTCTACTACTCTTACCCCAAGAACAAATTCATCCTGTACCAAACAAGGCAATCCTGAATTTTCTAACGCAGAATGGAGTGTTATTCTTTCTTCCTGTGAAACTCCAGTAAAAGTAATTACTGGTCGTTGTTTGACTACTACTCTGTACGGCTCTTCAGCCACAATCTTTTGCTGCTCCACAGAATGTTTTAACCATGTAAAGGAGACAAACTCAATATCAGGACGAAGGGGAAAAGTCTCTGTTGTATTACCTAATAACACAACATGTGTCGTCAAAAAATTTAATACAGGACTATATCGAAATGGAGTTTTAGCAAGAAGATTTTTGACTTCTTCTGTAATAAGGTTTGCAGGAGAAAAGTAAATGACCACATCTTTTGATATTGCCAAAGATTTTTGATATTCAACACATTTTGACTCATGCTGCATTTTTATATTACCATACTGTTTCATAAAATGAAAATAAGAAATTATGTCAATATGGTTTCTTCTTGCGAATTGAACTTTCTCATTATTCTTCAAAACATTAGATTCACCTGAAATGACCAGTAATGCACAATTTCGTGTTAAAGAGCCATTGTATGTGGCTTGAGATAAATCACACACTTCTTGCAAGTGATGACGTTGTTCAAAAGTGAGAGAAGTTCCACAAACCTCTAATCCCAAGAGTGAGTTTCCAACATCAAACTCAGCCAATCTATTCAAGCAACAATTTCCAATCAATACCCAAGCCATTGTAACACAAGGTATCCCTCGTTCTCGTGCCAGCCTATACTTCACTCCATCGCTACTTCTGGAGACAAGCACACATGTCTCAGTAGATAATTCTAATGTGTGTGTTAAACCATGTTTTTGGAGGGAAGCTTTTATGAATTCCAATTCCTTTCCATGTATGGCTGTTGTTGTAACAAGCATTCCCAGTTTTTCTTTTTTTTTTTTCTTTTTTCTTTTTGTTTGGGAACCCCCAAGTAGTTGCCACACGAAATGGCAAATCTAACGCGCCTTTAATCAATAAGTAAAACAAATACAAGAAACAAAAAAAAAGAGAAAAAGAAAAAGAAAAAAAAAAAAGAAGCAGTCTCAAACACATGAGACGTGCAGAAATAATTATCATATAATAATAATAATAACCATAATCACAACACCACGATAAACACAAAAGAAAAAAAAAAAGAAAAAAAATAACTAAAAAAATGAAAAAGAAAAGGACGCAGCTGCAAAAACGACAAGAGGGACATTGATCCATCTAGTAGAAGAAGCCAAGAACCTTTCCACCAGTGTTGCGGCTCCTGGCCTCCTCGTGGTCCATGATGCCAAGGGATGTTGTAAGCACCACAAAGCCAAACTGACGGCTGGGAAGAATGTTCTTCACCCACTTCTCAAAGTCACGGGCCGTGCAGTCAAAGCGTGGGCAGATGGCGCCGCACTTGTTGAGACGACCATTGAGGTTCACCACAATCTTGCCGGCACGGTGGTCATCAATGATCTCAAACTCACCAATATAGCCGTGCTTCTGCATCACCTGCAGGAACTTCACAACGACCTTGGAGGAAGGGCGGATAAGCACCTGGCGCTTGCCGCGGCGCTCAGCGCTCGCAATGCTGCGGAGCGCGTTAGCCAGAACGCTCATCATGGTCATCTTGCCTGTGCCACTTTGTTTATAATAGTAGAAGTAAAAAAGAAAAAAGAAAATAGTAATAATAATAATAATAATAATAATAATAATAATAATAATAATAATAAAACAGAGGAAAACAGTAGATTCTGCAAAAATAATTTAAAGTAGAAACAGTAAAAGAAAGAAAATATACTCAAAATGACTAACTCTGAGAAAACACAAAAAAAAAAGTAGAGAAAAAAAAGGGTGGATTGATACACCTACCTCCAAAACTATAAATATCATTTTCTTTCATTATTATTATTATTACGAATAAAGAGTTTCGTATTGCGCAATATGACGACAAGCTGTCACATGTAATAATTTTGATCTCTGATCAAACCGAAGAGTAACATTCTTCTTATCATTTCTAACTGATAATGAAAAAAATAATGAGGCACCAAGAACGATATATTTATTATCAAACACAGGTTCTGCCCAGAACGTCTTATTTTTTATAGCTGGTGAACCCTTCATTCCTGAGAGAAGGTAACTCCATCGAAGAATATCTGCATAACTTGACAAAGTTGAATCTGAAACCGAAACTAAAAGATCTTCATCAATCAATAAATCATTAATTTTTTGCATCTCCATTATACCATTGAAAGGCTCAAACATGGGAACAGTACCACGAGCACTGTAATAAGAGGTTTCCTTTGCTAGAATCTCTTCTGGAATACCATCTCTTCTCCAAATCTTCAAAACTTCGAGGAAATTCTCACTTGGAAGTTCTATCGTCTCCAAGGCACAGAGTTCTTTACCTTCTTCTACATCTTCACTACATACCCACCTATCGCCTACTAATACTGCTACAGGTGTATCTTCAATACGTTTGTTGAGAGATTCCCAAGCAAGATCTGAGCCAAATTTTTTTTCAGAAACCCCAACACAAGTAGAAGCCTTTGATCTCTCCCCAAGCATACATAATGCAGTGGATTTTCGATAATATGCTTTAACATTTTCTGAATCAAATGAAATCGCCATTTCTGCATCTGATAAGGCATCTTCACTCCTTCCAAGTAGAATCTTTGCAGCCGCTCGGTTAGACATAAGAGCACTTGAGGAAGGCTCATGGATTAGCCCCTCACTGTACCACTTCACCGCTCTTCTAAAATCACCACTCTTGATCGCTTCATTTCCACGTTCTCTACAGTTTTCCGTTTCAGAACCCTTTGCCAACACCCCAGTGACAGATTTCACCTTTCTGAAAGTAGGTGGAAGTGAGTGCTGTACATGTGAAGACAGCACATTATCACCCCGTCTACTTCCCCGCGTAACCCATGCATTGTACCGTTCCAGTTCTTTGGGTAGAGCATCTCTGCCAATGCGATACACCTCTGCAATAAGCTCCTCTGTCTCACTACGCGTGCGAAACACACCACTTAATGGATCCACATCCAACCCAGTGGCAGAATCCATATACACCTCCTGGCCTACAAGCTCTCCATCTACAGGAACTGTCACCGAAACTTTCACAAGATCTTGCATTATTAATATTGTCCTTAGAATACCCGCGTAGAAGGATGCAAGAAAGAAAAAGAAAAAAAAAAAAAAAACCATTACCGAGTTTTTTTTTTTTTTTTTTTTCACTCTCCTCATAACCTCAAAGAGTTAGTACATTGTACATATACACATATAAACATTCACCAAACAAACAATAGATGCCCTACACTGTCGAAGCGAAGTAATAATGAAACAAATATCGTGACTCTCTCTATTCATTCTTGTCAGTCAATCCACATTCACAGTAAATCTAATCCCCAAACCAAGTCTCTAAGAACAACAACAAAAAAAAAAAAACCATTAAACAGAACATGACACGTGCTCCGTTTAAAAACATGTTACAGTATAGAAAAAAAAAAGAGGAATACGGAAAAATCAAGCTACATGCTACGCACATGAGCACGGTTAAATAAACGAAAACTCCAAATACTAGAAAGAATAATCACTCCCACTCAATGTTTGAAGTGGGTGGTCTCCATAAAAACCAAATTCCTTTTTTTTTTTCTTTTCAGCGCTTCCGTTCTTAGGAATGCTATCCACTTGGTGACGTTTGGCCATCGAAAGTTTGGGCCAAAGTCCATTACCTCGTATATTTTTTGCAGGAGAAGCCATGGGCCAGCAAATTCTTTTCCTGAGAGTTTACGGGTTCATAAGCTAAAAACGTCATGCAGCACCGGGGCCAGCAGAGACGTACTAGGAGAAAACCTTATCCAAAAAGACCCTGGGGCGCGAATTAGCGTGCCATCAGCAGCAGTTTCTTTTACATGATTCACTTTAGTGTGAATGCTGCTAAAAAAGGAGTGGCAGGGACCCTAGAGATAGTAACAATTATGCCCTCCAGTGGTGGAAATTGGATTTGGCCGCTGAGGCGACTCAGAGGGAGGCGAAAAAATCCTTGTTGTGCCACCTATGAGTTCCATTGTAATCTCATTACTAATGCGTAATTCCTCTGTGCAACGGTAAACCATAATAAAAATAATATAATATAATATACATATATCTTTATATATACGTATTGCCGTTGATGGCTCACGCCATTGGGGTAAAACTCATAAAACCACGAAGAACAAAAAAAAAAAGACTGTAAGAATGAAAAGAAAACAATTTTCTCCCCCACAACGTTAAAATCCGCAGCACATAATTTGTTACGTAAAAAGATGAGACTCGATCATTTTTTCTGCAAACTGTCAGACTAAAAAAAAAAAAAAAAAAAAAAAACACTTGAAAAATCATTCCAAAACAATAGTAGCCAACTGCAAAAAAGGAGAAGTTGATTTAGCGCCAATTCCGGCACCAGTACAAGAACGCAAACGCATATCGGAGATGCCTCCAGCTACACTGAAATTCTCTGATTTATGAGAACTCTCAATCGTTGCGCTGCTCTGCGATGGTACCTCCACAGGTGCAGTGGGTCGTTCTGATGTATGAGAACTCTCAATCGTTGCGCTGCTCTGCGATGGTACCTCCACAGGTGCAGTGGGTCGTTCTGATGTATGAGAACTCTCAATCGTTGTGCTGCTCTGCGATGGTACCTCCACAGGTGCAGTGGGTCGTTCTGATGTATGAGAACTCTCAATCGTTGCGCTGCTCTGCGATGGTACCTCCACAGGTGCAGTGGGTCGTTCTGATGTATGAGAACTCTCAATCGTTGTGCTGCTCTGCGATGGTACCTCCACAGGTGCAGTGGGTCGTTCTGGTTTATGAAATTCACTCTGTGAATTCTTGTGCTCATAACCCGAACGTTTTTGTAGAAGTTCTATATGAAAAAGATGTTGAAGAAAATATGCACGTCCAATTAGGTTAAGAGCAGACATTTGATTTTTTTCTTCTAGAAGCTCCTGGATTTTCACCTGAGCCGTTTCCGAAGAAAACTCCTTCCGCGTTGTTTGAGAAGCTTGTAATGTCTCCTTGAGAGATGGTAGAGGTTTACCAAGAACAGTGGAAATCGCGGCAACTGTTTTCAAGGTATTAGTGCATTGATTAACAACTCGGGACAATAGTTGAACATTCTCATTACTGTGCTGCGCAGGTGAGGGAACACCAACTCTGCTGTTGAGAATTTCCTCTGCATTATGGACATAGGTCCAGAGCTCTTGTACAGTTGATATTAGTTGAATCATATTCATGAGAGAGTTTTCATTATTGATGGTGGACATCGCAATGCTTATTGTTGAATATACCTTAAACTGAAATGAGAATTATTTCGGAAAAAAAGATAGAAAATATCCGTTTTCGTGTGTTTATCAGCATGGGAAAAAATGATATTTATTGTATATATATATATATTTTTCTTACGCCCAAAAAAAAAAGAAAAAAAAAAAAAAAAAAATATTTTACGTGAACAACAATCGCAAGGAAACGCTTCCAAGAAAAAGCATTACCTCGTGATCAGCAATTGATATGGCCCATGAACCAAAACCCTTAGATTTTAAAGACTTTAAGAAAGAGGGTATNAAAAAAAAAAAAAAAAAAAAAAAAAAAAAAAAAATATTTGTGCATCATTATAAACTATTGGATACGCTTCCAAGAAAAAGCATTACCTCGTGATCAGCAATTGATATGGCCCATGAACCAAAACCCTTAGATTTTAAAGACTTTAAGAAAGAGGGTATATTGCTTTTGGCAATTTGTCCAGTTTTTATCACTGAAGAGGTTGATGAATCCCATCGCTTTGGATACCAAACGTTATCATAGAACATGTTCTTTATTACGCGAGCGGGGCTACTAAATGAGAAATCGTTCGAACCTTTGGTTGTGTTTACACCCAATATACCCTTATTGCATTCCACTTGATACTGCTGAAATAATTTACTGTATATAAAACCCTGCATCACGTATTTATTCACGAAAGATTCTATTTGTAATTGAAGTACTTTGCACCTTTTGACAATAATTTCTTCACATTTTTGGGATCGGAACAGATCCATAATCCTGGTGACAATTTGGGGAATTGAGTTTTCTTCCATCTTTAACGATGAGTTATTGTTTAAAATAAAAATATGTTTAGGATTATTACACTTTTTCACAGAAACTATATTACCCTCAGAACTGACGTTTATACAAACTAAATTTAATTCTGATAAATCATATTCGGGATTTACAGCATTGTTGAAACAGTGTCTCTCACAGACATTTTGACTAAAACTGAGTATTCTACTTTCATACGGCATAACATACTCCTCTGAATAAACCGTAACACGTCTTAATGGCCTTGGTAAAATCTGAGACAAAGAAAATACCATGTTAGCGCACTGAAAACTACTTTCTCCACATACAAGAATTTGGTTTCCAGTAAAAAGAGCTTGAAGAATTAGTTCTGTCTCTTTTAGTCCATTAACATTTCCTTGAATAAATTGTAAAAGCCAAACAGATAGAGGTTTAATTATTGGTGGCTGTCCTATCGATAGAACTCTTCCTCCATCTATTGAAAGACATTTTTCTACAGAGAAGGAAGATTCTAAATCAAGTTCAAAAACATTTACCAATAATATCTTTTCTTTAAGGTATCGTTTAACCGCCTCCAAAAGTAATGCTTCAGAGGATAAACCATCAAAATTTAACGGTTCAAATCCAAATATAGCTGGAAGAGCGCACTCAAAGAAAGTATGAATACGTTTAAGCGTAATCTCCACTGATTCTTCTTTTTCAGAAACTAAAGACATAAGTGGACGCATTAATAACTTGCATGTATCCCCTTGATCTCCATTCGAATAAGAGCAGAAAGAATATTCTTTAGATAAAAGATCTTTTGCTGCCGTAACCCATCTCTCCAATAAAACTTTAATAAAAGAAAAAATCAACGGTCGTTGACGCACAAGTTCACTGCTCTCAGGATGTGTCACTATCAAACAAAAACGTCTTTTCTTACCTCGTGCCATTATATCCTCTAAAGAAAACGAAACACTAGCGATACCACCTGCTATTGGATCCAACATCATAACCGATTCTTCATTTGATTCATTTGAAGCAAAAACACGTGCAATAATTGCAATCATACGCTCCTTTAAATCTAGATGTAAAGAACCACTAACTACATTGGAACTGATCAATACTTTACCACATACTGCAGAAAAATCTAAAAATTGAGGCCCAAACAAATCATTTTCCTGATAAGCGTAAAACTCTAATACACTAATTGCCTTTGGTCCTTCGACAGCGTCAAACTCCCCTAAAGTAACCATAGGCACAGTCCATCGTTTTCGAATCATATTTCCTTTAAGGGGAACCAAAAAAAGAAAAAGAAAGGAAACATTATAACAATAACAATAATAATATATATGTATTCTAGAAAGTGAAAGTCAAATCAAAACAAAAAAAAAAAACCACTTTATTCTTCATGGAAATAGAAAAAATTCATGACAATAAAAAAAAAAGAAAAAAAAAAACATAGACTGAGATTTCTACATTGAAAAAGCTGAAGACCATGTCAGTCCAAACTTAATTCGATCAAATAAATTTTTGTTACCATTTTCAAACCTAATATTACCAGTTTTATCTATACCAACAGGAACTGAAAAATTCAGTTCAAGACGCCCGTTTGGTGCTACACCAAACAATGGTATTCTCGTTACCACTATACCTAAACCCATAGAAGCAGCAGATGTACGTAACCATTCACCAATATCCATAAGTTCTATGTGAGATTTTACCATTTTTAAATTACCTATATTAGCAAAGAGATGCATAGCCGCCATACCATTATTAGGAAAAAAGAGAAAGGGAAAGTTAATACTCATGGATGTTGCCCAAAGTGCATTACCACCTGTAGCTGCAAAACGTCCTCCTTCCTTTTTAACATTTTCAATAGTAGAAGGACCAATACTTTTAAAACCACGAACATGACAAGATGAAAGAAAAAGTCTGTCATTTAATGGAATTCTACCTTGATTATATGACCATATTCCTGCTAATTTGAGGTTCCATTGAAAACTAAAAAAAGGACCTAATGGCCAGTATTTTGCCGTTTGTAATTCTGATTTTATAAAAGTAAACTGTCCTCCAAGAGGTCCACCAGCAAGTTCATTTTTTAAACTTAGTTGACCTCCATTAATTGGTAAAGGGTACATATTACATAAAAAGGGATCAGCGTGATACTCTGCATTTGAAAGAGCTAAATCATGTCTAATAAAACCTTTTAATGTTTTCTTAAAATCATCAAGAAGATCATTACTTAATTTTCTTTTTTCTTTTGACACTAATAATCTCCGTTGAAAACCAATAGAAAGTTCAGATGAAAATCCATTTTTTTCATTTTTTGAAGTTGCTCGTATTTCTTCAACTTTTTCACTACTTGCTGGATGAAAAGTTTTATTTTCACTTCGTTCTCCAATATAATATTCAGCAGTTTGTCCTAAAAATGGAACATTAGAACGAACTGAAAAAGAAATAGCATGAGTTCTCGATGTTGGTGGAACATAATTTCCAGTTAACGAATATCTAGCTCCAAAAATATTCTCTAATGAAAAAGTAAGTTCAGGAACTATGGTTTCTGTGGTAAAAACACCAATAGATTTTGTTGGTCTAGATTCTTCAACATCTATGTGTACACAAACATCATTAGCTTCCCCATCAAATGTAGGCTCCAAATTAAACTTTACAGATCTAAAAAAACCCATATGAGTCCATCTAGTTTTGGCTTCATTCATATTATTAGTAATTTCGGCTATGGTCTCTGAACGCTTAATGGCTTCAAGATCTCGACTAATAACACGAGGATGAATTTTCTCAATACCTCTCATTCGCACATGAGTACGTATCGGAACGTCAAGAACCTTGTTAATATCATCTTCTGCTATATTAACTTCCTGTGAAAGAACAGATACCTCCCCTTGGTTGTTCATAGTCTATCTTTTTTTATTCTTTTATCTCTTTCTTTTTCCTTTTAAATTTTTTACTAGTTTATTTTTTTATTTTTATTTTTTTTTTCCCTTAATGTATTAGGTTATTAGACAAGTAATATATACGTACGTAAATAAGTATGTATGTATGTATGTTTTTTTACGTATATATTTCCACCTACATGAAAAATAAATAATAATAGTAAAAATTAAGAAAAAAAAAAAAAAAACAAGATCATAACAAGGAAGAATTTATACTAGAAAAAAAAAACCACGAAAAGGCTAAACTTTGTGCATCTTCATTTTTTTTTTTTCACCTTGCATACTACTATGTTAAAAAAAAACATTTCTGACTGAAAAAAAAAAATGACACACACACACACACGCGCACTAAAAAAAAAAAAGACATCTTGCCTAAACAAACCAATTCTGCAAGAAAAAAAAAAAGAGAAGAGAACTTCTCACCTTATTTTATTGATATGCTCTTCCACGATCGAAATTTGGAGGAAACCATTCTTCGAGAGTAAGTTGAGGAAATACATTGGGCTTCAACGTTGAGGTTCCAAGTAGCATATTTACACATTCTTGAAATCCCTGTGTTACAGCAGGGTATGCAGTTCGTAACTCACTTAAATTATATATAGACTCTCGATTGTGAATAGCCAATGATGCTAACTCTATAACACTACTTGCATGAGGACCAATAGCTCTTACCCCAAGAACTTGCATTTTGTGATCATTTGTCACTATTAATTTCACAAAACCTCTTGTATTACCCATAGCTATTGCACGAGCTACAAACTCATAACCATAACGAGACATTTTGTAAGCAATATTTTGTTTACGACATTGTTGTTCATTTAAACCAACTGCAGCAACTTCTTGATCAAGAAACATAATAGTTGATAAGTTATCTAAGCGTTGTACAAACTCACCTTCAGGATGAGGACGGTACATATGTTCGATACATAAACGACCTTCTAATTCTCCTACATTAACTAATGCAACCCTTGTAGAAACATCTCCACAAGCGTAAATATGTTTGTGAGGTATAACACGATTAAATTGATCTCTTTTTAATCTACCATTATTAAGTTCAACACCTATTGCTTCTAATCCTATTCCTAGTAAATTTGGTTCTCTTCCAATAGAAACTAAAGCATTATCTACAACATGATTTGTAAGTTTATTATCTCGAAGATCACGTAAAGTGTAATGAAACTTTCCATCTTCAACTTTATTACTTTCTAAAGCAGAATGATGATGAAAAGTTACATTTTTCATTTCAAGAAGTTTCTGAACAAACATAGCTACATCATCATCTTCCATTGGTAAAATACGATTAGTTTTTTCAATTATATTAACTTTCGTCATACCAAAATTAGCAAATATTGATGCAAATTCACATCCAATTACACCAGCACCAATAATAACTATACTTTTTGGAAAAGGTTGAGTCATAATATCATCAGAGGTAAAAACAACTTTTCCATCTCCAATAACGGTAGCATGCTTTCTAGGTTTAGCTCCACATGCTAAAACAAAATAATCAGCTTCTACTACTTCAATACCTCCATTAGTCAAACGAACTTCAACAGTATTAGGGGATGTAAATACTCCATAACCTTGAATTACATCTATATCTACTGTCTTTAATTGTTGAAGAATTTGTTTTTGACGAAATTCTGCAGCATATTTTATTGCCTTTTGAATATTAGAAAATTCTATATTAGGAAGGGGTTGACGAGATTTCATAAATCGATTTGCTGTTTGTCCATTCATTAAACGAACAAATTTAGACATTTCCCAAAGTGTTTTTGATTGTAAGGCTCCATTCCAAAGATCCGCTCCTCCAATTTGAGCTGATTCAATAATACAAGCTTTTTTCTTATAATCCACTGCTCTCAATGCACTTGCTATACCTGCTGGACCACCACCTATAACACAGACATTAATCCTTTTCCCTCTAAGAGGGAAATTCCAACGCATCATTTAGAAAATTTTTCTTTCAAAAAATATCAGTTTCAATAGATGAAAAAAATAATAACACTAAGAAAGGACTTCAATAAAAAGAAAGAAGAAAAAAAAAAACATATAGATATTTAATGATGGATCCGAAAAAAAAAAAATTTAATTAAAATTAAAACCACAACTTTTTTTTTTATTATCAGAAAGGGATTATGATAATAGCAAACATCATTGATAGTCAAGGAAATTTTTCTCGATACGAAGTAATCCCTGTTCCTTTTTAATGTTATTATAAGAAAAACCACCATCATAATGATAACAATCATCATAATTATAATTATAATTATTGCAATTGTGGCAGTTGTTTATTTTTTTTATCTATTTTTCAAAAAGAATGGGGACGGTAAGGAATGACGCAAAAGTTCAAAAAAGTAGAAATCAAAAAAAAAAAAAAAAACACTTTCCAAAACACCGGGGAAATACCTTGACATTCGGAGTTAAAACACCCGCGGAGACCCCTTCTCTTTGATTCCCTCCCTTTCCCTTCCCGGACCGGAGGGGCAGGAAAGAAAAAGAGGAAACCAGAATCGGGGAGCAAGCAACACCGACCACACCCCAACGCCAGGCGGATTTAAAATACAACCCCCACCACCCCCAGACCATCAAAAAACAAGAAATAAACCTTCGGGTCCGGCCTTCGTTTAAAAAACGCCCTCCGCTGAAATGGATAAAAATCAAAAAAGAAAAAACCTTGGGGCGGGGGGCGGCATGGAAAAGGGTAAGGGGAGGGGTTGGGACCCCGCGATCCCTTCAAGAAGAATAAAAACTAGATTCAATTAGAAAAAAAAAAAAAAAGAGTGAGTGTGGGAGATGCACACCGTCACCACCACAAAAAAAAAAAAAAAAGAAAATAAAGAAATTAGAAAAAACCAACATAATCAAAAAGAAATAAAAAGATTCACAAAAAAAAAAAAAAATAATTTTTCTTTTCCTTCTTTTTTTCTTGTTTGTTTAATAAAACTATTACCTTTACTCCCGTGGTCACCATACCCAAGTGGTTACGGGGACTGACTAGAAATCAGTTGCGATCTCGCGCGCAGGTTCGAATCCTGCTGGTGACGTCTTTTCTCACTTTCTCTCTGAACCTTCTGACCATCACCCATTAAGAATTATTTTTCTATAGTTATACTTATTTAATCTTTTATGGCGTTAGACATGGCCGCTTAGCTCAATGGCAGAGCGCCGTCCTAGTAAGACGGAGGTTGGGGGTTCGATCCCCCCAGTGGCCTTTGCTTTTTCCCGTAATTTTCCACCTCTTTGGTTTAAGAGAAAAAACGCCGCGAAGGGAAACAGCATTCCTGAGAACGGAAGCGCTGAAAGAAAAAAAAAAAAAAAAAGAATTTGGTTTTAAAGGGGACCACCCACTTCAAACATTTAGTGAGTGCATTTGGTTCCCTTGAATGGATTAGAGCGCTTGACCTTTACGCCGAATGAAGGCAGCCCTCATTACCAAGGGCTTTATTGGTCTAAAACCCCGCCCACGGCGGCCAACCCAACCCATGGGAGGCAGAGGCCCGCAGCCAGAGCGCAACGCGCTGTGCCGCAAACAAAAGCGCAACCACCACCAGCACATGTAGAAAACACAAATCACAACGGCAAACACCGGCCGGCGCGCCTGGCACCCCCAAAAAAATACAGGGGTGGGGGTCCGACCCCGCCAAACGGACAAGTCCGGGACGGCCTGGGACACCGCCTAACTCCACCAAGGCGGAGCAGCACAACGACACAGAGGCTACGAACGACCAAAAGAAGAATAACAACTAGTAGAACGCCAAAATAGCAGAGGCGCAACTATTGTAGAGACCGCCTGCTTAAACCAGAAAACCGCCACCCCACCCCGGCACCACCAGCCGGCCAAAGTTGTGACAGACGGCGGCGGCGACGCCACCAGGCCGGCACAACCCAAAACACCTACAAGGGTTAGCTTGTGTGCGAAAATGTGCCCCAATACCACCGCAACGAGGCCCAGTAGAGCACGGAGGCGGGAAACGCACGGCACTCGCAAAACTGAAAATTCACCCCTGGGGGGTGGGGCTGGGAAGGGCACCCCGGGAGCATAATGTGTTCTTTTGCGGGTATTTCGGGAGCGACCATTCTTGGCCGAATGCACCATATCCCGTCCGATTTGTGAAGTTAAGCGGCCACAGGCCTCGTTAATACGGCGATCAGTGATGGTGCTGGAACCCGGGGGGCCGTACCCTCCTCAATGTTTTTTTTTTTGCCAACATCTTGGGGTGGGCGCCGCGGACCCCCGATGCCAACCACGGCTCGCCTTTGGCAATGAGGGCTGTCCAATCGCGGCGCCCAGCTTATCCACATCCATCTCCCAGGGAAAAGCCAAACAAACTTCACACATTGTTGTGGTGGGGCAGGCGGTGGGGTGCCAACAAACCAAAACACTTGTGCGACGAAATGTTCTTGTTGTACTTACTTCTCTTTTTCTGTATTTCCCATGGATCTCCTTTTCACACCACACATGGCGGTAGGGGAACGTCTTAACACATCACCATAGCGGAATTTGCCTTTATCATAGGGAAGGACTCACCCTCATGTTCTTTGTTCATGGTGCCGCGTGCCACCGAGTAAAAGGTGCGGTTGGATGGCCACACCATGTCACGAGGGGAACGGGGAAGGGTCATCTTTGCGGAATACCTTTCAAACCCATCTTACTCAGCGTTGAAGTGGGGAAAGCAAAAGTTTTCCACTATGCCCAACCCCACTCATTTTATAAGTGAAACACCCCAGGGAGCCACCCCACCCTTCTTCTCGTTGCGCACAAGACGCTGACAAGTTGTCCGCCCGCCTTGGGTTCTGGGGTCGTGTTCTCCTCCTCCCCCTTCTTGGGGTGAGGGATAAAAAAAAAAGAAAAGGGCAAAACCCGACAACGAGCCTCGAGCATTGCGCGCGTAGACTGGTTGCCGGGTTTCATCATTTTTTTCCCTCATCCTCACTCTTCTTTTTCTCTCAAGTTCAAAGTCCCTGAGCATGATATTTCAGGCCTCAAGGTTCAGCGCCTCGGGACGTAAAGTACCCCTCGAGCCTCGCCGAAGCGAAGCATGCCGCCCACACAAACCCCACAAAGGTCACAGTGGAGTGGTCCAGCAACACAAGGTGTCCTTCCCACTCACAATCCACACACACACAATGACAGTCTCACATGCTCATGTCAGAGAGGCACTGCGGTATTCACTAAAATGTACACTAAGTCACACACCTACAGAGAGGAAAAGAAAAACACAAGAAAAGAACGACAACAACAGGATACCAACAACACACAAAGCACTCACAATACAATAATCACAGGTGCCACTCCCACTAGAGAAAAACATTCACCCACACCAGCACATCAACTCAACCCCCAGATAGAGAAGGAAAAACAGACCCATTACGTGAAGCCGAAGCGGAACAGTCTCAGTCAACCTCCCCGCAGGCTGCAGTTACTCAAGCAAGCCACACAACAAACAACACAAGGGCAGAAATATGTTCGTGGCAATGCCGTGAGTGACACCACCGAGAGAGAAGGTGAGAACAAAGAAATGCGTTTTCATTACATGGGCGGTGTGAGTAGCAACCCAAACACAGAAAGGAACACACAACAGAGGGACACACTCAAACACCTACAACCCATCGCTCTTTATACATAAGTATGTAGAGAAGGGTGACCGTATGAGGCAGACACAATAGTAGAGGAAAAATGAACACTCAAGAAATAAACCTTTCAATGTTTTACTGAAGGGAAAAAACACACACAAAAAAAAAACAATATATTGAAAACAATATAATGAAAACAAGAAGAATCCATTGACCACCTTGTGAACATGTTCAGGGTGCAAGCAACACAATTCTCTTCAGTATGTGTGTGTGTCTTTCGTATAGGGCGAGCAGTGGGAATGATGCACACATGACGACAGCCCACAGACACAAAAGGAAGGAATGCCGGTAGTGTGCGTGTTTGTATGTCCTGAACCTCCTGAGATTCTTCACATTTCAGTCACAGTAATTACAGTATATTAGGTTTGTATCCCATTCCCACTGGTGAAAGCAATAGTTAGTAATATCACGGAACACACACACATCACCAGGCAGGCACAGTGAACGGTGGCAAAACAGAGCCCAAATAATGCGAAGAAAGAAAAAACAAAGTAAACTGGTATACACCGAAACGGTTTCTCTGTAATTGGGACCGCAGAACATGTCGTCCAACCTGGAGATGTTGTCATATTTGGTTTATGGTTTCTTGAGGAAATTACATCCCCACTCCCTCACCAACAACATTTCAGCCTTGTTGTAATCTGCCTGGTAGTACCCTGTAGACTCCAATGCAGCAAGAGTCAACTTGCTGTACAACTTTCTTCCGCCTTTGTTTTCCTTGAGTGGGGCCATCAACTCGTGCTGCGCAGCCTTTCTATCAAAGTGAGTGTCAATATCGTTTTCTTTCTTGGGTGCAGAATTATCCAATTTCATTCCAATACCCCCAGGACAACCATATTGTTCCTTCACCCTCTTTTTTATTTCCGTACTGTTGAGCTCTTTATACCCTACGAAGTTGCTCTTGATCCCACTGAGCACCATCTCCTTAAATTTTTCTACTTCCATGGAGAATCCAAGCCCGTGCGCAATCTCGTGTGCAACAAGGCGAATATATTGATCCGTATTTTCGATCTCAAATGGATTCAATTTGATCATGGCAGATGTTGGGCGTCCATCCTTGTCGTAAGTGCAAATCTTCGTGCCCGGGTTTCTGGTAGAAAAACCCAAATGGATCACAAAATCCGTATCGGGAATACCCATCCCCTTATCACCGTCCGAAGTGGAAACCATTTCAACGCACCTCGTACCCTCAGCATCGGATATAAGTTGTCGATCATATGGTACATTAATCTTCAAGCGATCCTTCACACGCTTGACCTTAAGACGTTCAACATGCATTGAGATGGCCTGAGGCATCACTTCCCACAACAAAGTATGGATCTTTTTCTCACCTGGTGTTTTTATCGCCTCACACACTTTTTCGTCGAATCCTTTGTGTGTGCTGAAGGTGTATCCTCTGAGCCAAGCCCTTTTGAACTTACAGTACTTCATCACTTTCTGAATCATTCCTGGGTTCACAGCAATACGGATGTTCTGCCATTCCTTTGTGAGATTAACGTCTTCATCGTCATCAACGAGATATTTAACAACCTTCAAACCCCAAATGATCTCTTCCTTTGTTTTGTTTGGCATTGGCCCCCCGGGTTCCTTGTTCGGATCGGTCGTATACGGCGATAGATAATCAGTGTCTGCAATACACCCGTAGGCACAACACAGCAAGAGCAACGCAGCGAATAACAGTTGACGCATGTGGATCTTCTTTGAGGGCTTACTCACAAATGTGTTTTTTTGTGTAGTTCTCTTAAAATACAAAACAGAAAAGAGAGAAAAGAGAAGGCAAGAGATGCATTCACAAAATTGAAACAAACGCGCCGGGCGCAACACAACATGCACGATCACACCGCTGCTACACAACCCCACCACTCAAATTACGATATGCACTCTTCCTGGGCACAGTCACCCATTCACTGCAGCGCAACAGGCAACAGCGGACTCCACAACCACATAGGTGGAAACCCTCCGCACATCACATTCCCCAGAAACAACGATAATGGCGCTAGTGGCGGTCGTTGAGGTACTGCGGGGCGCTGCATCATCCCCGATCTCGCAACCCCACCCCACGGTCACCTGATACACGCACCGAGTACCCGCCAAAAATCACACCACCATGGCGGCTTTGACCTTTCCTCCTTTGGAAGCAAACAACAGGGAATCTTGAAGGCAGAAAACCGCTCTCCACATATCCTTCTTGGCAGCATCACGAGGAACCACACACCACAAACAGAGAGAGAGAGAATATATCTACATATATATTTGTTTTAAGACCGAATTAATCCAAACCTTGCTTTCCACGTAATTCATAGGAGCGTTATCCCCTTGCCGAGCCATATCTGACACATCAATGGTTGGTTGTGTGGAAACGTTTTCTTGTTTCCAAGTCGGCTCCTCTGCTGTTCTTATGTTTGGGTGGGACAATTCCGCCACTGAAACTCTCTTTGCGAGAGTTGTTGTGGTGCCGCCATAAATTGCGCTTGCGTTTCCTCCAATGGTGTTTTTGCGGACATGGCTTCCTGGTAAATATGTGCCATTCGGTTTTGTAATTCCTGAAATTGCATATTTGCGTCTTGCTGTGTTCGAACCGTATCACCCTCCGATTGCACTCGTGCGCATTGGTACTGATGGTATAAAAATGAATCGGTCTCCTCCAGTGCTGCCCATTGGGCGCTGAAACGTGCGCGTGCCCCCCGAAATCCTTGTAGAAAGCCTGCGTTCCGCGGCACTGCGAAGCTAATAATGGAGGAACCAAGGCCCTCCCATGTCATGACTTTATGTGGGTTCACATGAACCGTGAGTATGTTGTTTTCCATTGATAAAAAAAAAACCATCAGCGTGATAACTTCAATGCGGGGTGTCAGCTGGACGAAAGTCAAAAGCAAAGGCTGCAGGGCCATTATGGCGCACAAGTGCCGTGAACGCCTACGTGCTGATTTGCCCCTCTACTTCTGTGTGCGACGGACGGGTTATAGTTAACATTTTCCTTGCTTGTAAACTTAATTTTTTCCGAAACCTACGTGTGTCAGACTGTTAAGATAAAAAAGAAAAAAATCATTCCCAACCTCAAAACTCCAGTACTCCATTTGTTACCAAAAAACGTGAGTCTCGATTTTTTTTTTTCGCAAGCTGAAAGCTTGCGATAAGAATGGCAAAGCCTTACTTTTTGGAACTACAGATTTATGAGTTTTGGTAAACCAAATTCTATTTCTTTTATCTTTACAGTCTGCCTAACAGTAAGTTTCTGAAAAGCCCACCCAACCCAACCCACTCCGCCCCGAGCGGGAAGCGGGATAAAAGGGCTTCTCAGCACTTCCTTTTCGTTAGTTTCTGTTATGTATTAGCAATCATCATCGGGAAAAGATTTGATAGAGATATGTAAATAATGCATCAAAACTTGTTTGAACAATCATGGAAACAAAATATTTTTCTCTTGTGTTTTATTTCTTTAAAGAGGGAGTAAGGCTAGGGTATTCTGTCAAAAAAAACTCTAAAAACTGAGAGTATATATATATTTTTCCGAGGAAACATACGAAATTTCATCACTCAAGTAAAAGCATATAAATTATGTTTTCTTAAAGAAGAACATATAAAGCATGTATTAATGTGTGTAAACAAAAACCACACAACCAAAAAAAAAAACACTGTATCAAGTAAGCACACTACCCTGTTACATCCTTGTCCTTGAGACCATTGTTATCCACGAGGTCATAGATCTACTTTCGTTTGAGAAGTGTTGAATTTTTTTGGTACTCTTGGTCTTCCGTCACCATCGTCTTCACCTTTAGCGGGATCTCCATCGACTTCTGTTTACTTTCAGCTTCCATGGTTTCGTTGAAGCACAAGACATGCTCACCCATGTATTTCATATGGTCCATCACAGAAATCATACCAATTCTGTTGCTGCACTTGGAGTCCTCCTCCACACGTTTCAAGGTACATACATTTCCCTTCACATCACTGCAGTTCCTGTATTTGTCTACACCGTCACTATTGTACCAAACCTCCCCTCCAGTGTGTTCAAAACCAGAAAACATTGGTGGAAGATGGGGTACCACATCCTGATTGTTTGTGATGCGGTACGACTTGTGTCTGCCGCGGCAGAACAGCGCGGACACCCACGATGCGAACGCATTGTTTCCCACGCGCGGGGCACCGAACGTGTACAGTTCGAACTTTGGCGGATGCATAACGTCGGGGTACCCCTGTGACGCGAAGTCCGCCGCCGCAAGCACCGCCATGGCGCCACCAAGACTGTGGCCGGTGATGAGGACTTTGAGGCTGCGGTTAGGGGATTCAGTAATCAGCTTCAGCAACTCCTTCCACATCTCATCACGCAGTGATAAGAAAGAATTGTAAAACCCACGATGTACAATGCAACCCCAACAACTGGGTTTCTGGTAAGGGACGGGCCACATGTCAAGATCAGCCAACCAGTTGATTATATTCAGGGAGCCACGGAAACTTATCACAACGCGCTCTTTTTCGTCGACACCCATGTACGCCAAAGTACCGTACGTCGTGTTCGTAAATAGCTTCACGACCTTTAACTTGGGAGGCTTTTCACAGGCAATACAGCTCCAGTTGCCAATTTGTGGAACATAGCAATACGTGACCTTTGAGTACAACAGCGCAGACTTCGCCAACGTCTCTGAGTACGCGGCGTGAACCCCACAGCTGCAAAGCAGAAGTAAAAGGAACAATAATGCTGATGGGGCCAAACGAGAGCGAGATACAGAGAACATGTTGTTACTGTGGTTTTTTGAATTATGCTAATGCTTTGAAAAGGGATAGGTAAAAGTAAAGGTTCAGAAAGACATAAAGGATCCTGAGGAGTGAAGATTTCGTTAAATAATGTATCATTGACTCTATTTCCAGGGTACAAAGAAACCTGGTACTTCCTTTTTTCTTCTTCCAAGGTATATATTATGAATTTCACAACATTGTATGAAAAACCGGATTATTATTACAGAGTATATTAACTTATTGAACCCAACCCATTGAAAAGTAATATACAAATGACACTAAAAAAAGAATCCTTTAGAGAGAGAGAGAGTATATCTATATATGTTTTAAGACCGAATTAATCCAAACCTTGATTTCCACGTAATTTGTAGGTGCGTTATCCCCTTGCCGAGCCATATCTGACACATCCATGGTTGGTTGTGTGGAAACGTTTTCTTGTTTCCAAGTCGGCTCCTCTGCTGTTCTTATGTTTGGGTGGGACAATTCCGCCACTAAAGCTCTCTTTGCGAGAGTTGTAGTGGTGCCGCCATAAATTGCGCTTGCGTTTCTTCCAATGGTGTTTTTGGGGCCATGGCTTCCTGGTAAATATGTGCCATTCGGTTTTGTAATTCCTGAAATTGCATATTTGCGTCTTGCTGTGTTCGAACCGTATCACCCTCCGATTGCACTCGTGCGCATTGGTACTGATGGTATAAAAATGATTCCGTCTCCTCCAGTGCTGCCCATTGGGCGCTGAAACGTGCGCGCGCCCCACCCGAAATCCTTGTAGAAAGCCTGCGTTCCGCGGCACTGCGAAGCTAATAATGGAGGAACCCAGGCCCTCCCATGTCATGACTTTATGTGGGTTCACATGAACCGTGAGTATGTTGTTTTCCATTGATAAAAAAAAAACCATCAGCGTGATAACTTCAATGCGGGGTATCGGCTGGAAGAAAATCAAAAGCAAAAAACTTTGGGGCCATTATGGCGCACAAATGCCGTGAACGCCTACGTGCTTATTTGCCCCTCTGCTTCTGCATACAACGGACGGGTTGTAGTTAACATTTTCCTTGCTTGCAAACATAATTTTTTCCGAAACCTACGTGTGTCAGACTGTTAAGATAAAAAATAAAAAAACCATTCCCAACCTCAAAACTCCAGTACTCCATTTGTTAACAAGAAGCATAAGTTTCGATTATTATTTTTTTTCGCAGGCCGAAAGAAAAAAAAAAAAACAGACCCATTACGTGAAACGGAAGCGGACCAGTTTCACTCCACCTCCCCGCAGGCTACAGTCACTCAAGCAAACCACACACCACACAACACAAGAGCAGAAATATGTTCGTGGCAATACCGCGAGTGACACCACCGAGAGAGAAGGTGAGAACAAAGAAATGTGTTCATATTACGTGGGCGGTGTGAGTAGCAACCCAAACACACAAAGGAACACACAACAGAGGGGCACACTCAAACACCTATAACCCACCAATCTTTATACCAAAAAAAAATGTGAAAAAAAAGAGTGACTGCGTGAGGCAGACACAATCATGGGCACAAAAGGATCACACAAATTGTATAGGAAAGGAAAAGGAGAAACACACAGCTGCACATAATGTGCAATGAAATTATAATGAAACACACACACAAGGGAAAAACAATGTAATGAAAACAAAACAAATAAAAACAATGCTCTAACAATGCATCCATATCCACTCAAACAGAAATTATCTGTGCAACTGTGTCATGGGAACACCAATCAGCACACGAGAGTGCAACCCAATACAGAGAGCACAAGAAGAATCAAGGAACTGTGCACCAATGCAGGACTGCTGCTGCCGTCCTTCTTCTTTTTCTTGGCCTCTTCCTCCCTGGCCTTTCGCTCCGCCTCCAGTCTAGCTTTTTCTTCTGCATCCCTTTTGGCTTTTTCCTCTCTCACCTTCTGGGCCTGTTTTTCTCTTTCCTTTCTCTCCTCTTCTTCCTTTACTCTTTGCGCCTCTGCTGCTGCTGCTGCAGCTGCCGCCTGTTTTTGCCGTTCTTCCTCCTTTCTCCTTCGTTCCGCAGCCATTTTCCTTTCTTCAATGCGTTTCTTCACTTCCTGTTCCTCCTCCTTCTTTTTCTGCTCCAAACGTTCCTCTTCCTTTTTCTTTTCCTCCTCCAATTTCTCTTTAAGGTCGGTTGTGTCAACTGTTCTGTTCTTGGTTGCCAGAGGAGACGCCCCGCCAATCGTACTCTCAGACGCTCGGCCGACTATATCCTTCGATGTTTCTTCATGAGCAGGCTCTTTCTTCAAGTCATCCTTCAATGATTCCCGCACAGCCTCGTCGTACTCTCTCACATTCCCTTCGACGTCACCTGTCCTCATGTCAAACTTCTCTTTCATCCCCTCGAACAGTTTCACCGCCTTGTGCATCTTGTTCTTCGTTTCCATCACACGCTGATTTGTTTCCCTCGAGCAGGCGATACTTCGTTTGCTGATCACTAGGAGATGCTGATAAACCCCATTGATTTCATTGTATATCCTCTCGCTCCTTTCAATAAGGAGCTCTTGTTCCTCCGTTCTATTATCTTCAGGTATTCCCTTTAGCACTCCTGTATAATACACCCTGCTATTGTTTTGAGTCTCCAACATGTCTTGCATATTCTGCATCGCACCCGAACTCCATAAAACCAATTTCCTTGCCTTCTCGACCGTATCCATCGCCTCCCTAAACACGCGGGAATTTTCTTCTACCTCCCTCGAAGCATTTTCCACGAGATTGGCAAGTTCTTCAGACACAGAAGGTTTAAAAAAGCCACCCGGATGATTTTTTTCTTCGGCGACAATACCATCAACGAGTTTTATCGTTTTTTCGGCAACCTTCTTGGCTTCATCAGCTTTCTTGGCGCAAGTCACCACCGTAGTATCCCACAAATCTTGATAGCTCCTCCCCTCCCCAAGATGCTTTTCCGCCCCTTCTATCCAACCCTTTAAAAAATTCACTGCGCTCTTTTTTTCGGCATCATCATCTGCATGGACCACACACGCACAACACTGCAGAAGTACCAACAGGTACACCACACGACGCAGTTGGACGAACATCGTTGTCATGACTGTCACCGTGAGTTGCTTGGATCTGTGGTAACAAGGAAAAAGAGAAAAAGGAGAAAAGAGACGCACATTTAACACACAACGCAGAGAGTACACAGCAACACACAGAAAAAAAAAAGAGAGAGAGTACACATCACAACAGCAATCAAACACAACCCAATGGAGGGAATTACAGTAAACCACTCACACAATAAAACGCACCCAGAGTTACACAGATATTGAAACAACACCTTGAATTTAGAAGAAGTGGAAAACAAATGGTATCAAAACAATATTGAATAAACGTCTCTACACACACACTTCAATATCTTACTCGGTATTCATACACAAAGTTTGTCTGTATTCCCATTATAATAAAACCATTACCAGGCAGTTTGAACACCAAAATACACCAAAAACACTGTGTACGCCTGGCAACATACAAAAACAATACCACAAATCATCAACAAAACAAAGAGACCGTACAATAATCAACACACACATCCAAACGGAAAAAAAGAAAAGAAACCAATGCATCACCATAATATTTATACCAACACCACAATTGGAATCTAAAACCCACTCACCCACAACCATAACCAAAATGACTGCATACATCACTGTAATACTATGCCACTCTTTACAAACAGAGGCAACACAGAATTACTCTCTCTCTCTCTCACACTCACATATTACCTCTTTATTTTTTCCATCAGAATGCCGGTTCGCCTCTTCTTCTTACACAACGTTATCACCAACAAAAAAAAGAAAAAAACACGTCCCCCCCACGATGTACATGAGGAGGGTACGATCCTACATATCCCCTTCAACCACCACCCCAATGGACCCCCCCCCGCACACCACACCACACCAGCACGTTTTTTTTTTTTTCTCTTCTTCGTGGCTTTGTGGATATTGTTCCGATGGAATGGGTCATCAAGAATAATACATAAATATACATAAATACAATTTGTTTTTATATTATTTTTATCTACTACCGTTGGGCATGGGGAGTACGCATTGGTAATGAAATTACAAAGGATCTCGTAGGTGGTAGAACGTGGATTTTTTCGCCCCTCTGAGCCCCCTCAGCGGTCAAATCCAATTTCCGCCACTGAGATGGCATAATTGTTACTATCTCTAGGGTCTCTGCCACTCCCTAGCGGCATTCACGCTAAAGTGAAATATGTAAAAGAAACTGCTGCCGATGGTGCGCCGGAACACGCCACAGGATCTTCTTGAATAAAGTTTTGTCCTAGCACGACTCTGCTGGCCCCTGTGCTGTATAACGTTTGTAGCTTATGAACCCGTAAACTCTCTAGAAAAAGAATTTACTGGCCCATGGCTTCCCCAGCAAAATAATAGGGGATGATGGGCATTGGTTCCAACTTTCGATGGCCAAACGCCAAAAGAGGGAAAGGCATGCCAAAGAACAGACGCGAGAAAAGAAAAACAAAAAGGAACGCGCTAGATTTTTGAAGTGGGGTGTGGCGGTGAAACCGAAAAAATTTTTTTTTTTTGGCATGCGTTTGCGTTGCGGGCGGATTGGGGGGCGTCCCCTTTGGGGTTTTTTTGTTTTTATTTTCTAAAGCCTTCGAAAAGAATGGTCAAGCTTTTGCGTTAATAGGAATGAAAGGGTATATGAAATTTAATGTTGGTATTTTTGTTATTTATCGTTCGCCTTGGCTGCTCATCGAATTTAAGATTCCCTTTATTTAAAACGTTCCTTTTTTCCGTTGGGAAGTTAAAGAAAGGGGGAAAAAGTGACAAGAGTGGGGTTCGAACCCACGCCTCCGAAGAGAAGAGAACTTGAGTCTCCCGCCTTAGACCACTCGGCCATCTTGCCCGTGCGTGAAGTTAGAGAAACACCAAAAAAAATTAGGAATTTTATTAATTTTTTTTCCATGCCCCCTCTTACTTTAAAAGAAGAAATGTTTTCTGATCGTTTGAATTGTGAGAAAAAACGTCACCAGCAGGATTCGAACCTGCGCGCGAGATCGCAACTGATTTCGAGTCAGTCCCCGTAACCACTTGGGTATGGTGACCACGGGAGGAAGTAGTAATATTAAACAATTGAATGTTATTTTTTAAAAAAGTTGGGAGGTCACCCGCAAACCCCCGACTCATCCCGGAAAAGCAGCATAAAAAAAAAAAAAAAACAACATAACCTTCCTTTTTGTTTTTCTTTTGCGTGGCTTCCCGCGGGGGAAAAAAAAAAAGAACCGCTCGTGGGGTCGCCGCCAGCCCCACGGAGGGCGTTAACGGAACGGGCCCGTCCCTTCTTCCCTCCTCCTTACTTCAGGGGCCCGGGGGCCCACACCCGCCCCGCCAAGGGCAGAAACGGCGAGAGCAAAAGGGAACCTAAAAAAGAAAAAAAAAAAAGAGAGAAAAAAAAGAAACAAAAGAAAAATATTCCCCTGTTGAGGCGGCGTTGGTTGTCGGGCCCAAACCCCCCACCCTTTTCCCCAGCGAAACGAATGCGAACCACCAAAGCGAACAAACAAAAAGACAAAAAAAAAAGACATCAAAAATAAGAAAAATAATAATAACAATAAGCAGGCGAATGCAACAACAACAACAACAAATAAAAAAATGTACCTTTCCTTTTCCCTGATCTTTTTTTTTTTTTCCTTCTTCTATTTTCTATTGGCCTAGAACGCTACGCCTCTAAGGACGGAGGCCTCAGTGCGGAGGGCTTGGTGCCGTTCTGCCATGTCTTCAACTTTTCCAAGTTCTTTACCAACTATAGTACCAAGAGCTTCTGCTTCCCGTGCCTTTTGTGCCAAAAGTGCGCGAAGCTTTTTGTACTCTACTTCAGCTTGGCAACTTACACGATTTAATCGTGTTGTCAACTCAACTTGTCCATTTTGCAATTGTGCAACATCTGTAGAAATAGTTTCCACATGTTGCTTGACTCGCTGAAGATTTCTTGTTGCCCACTGCCTCGTAGATTCTATTTCTTCTATAACTGCGTCATGCGAACGCGTTTGATCTTCTCCAAAAGATATTATAGCATTTGTAGCGACATCTATTTTTTGTTGTAATGTATTATTTGTTTCTGATAATTTTTCCATATTTTCTTCTAAAGGCTTTAGTCGTGATGACTCATTTGATACAGATGCCTCAAGCGTTTGGATAGTTTTTTCCACATGGTACAATTGTTCACGAAGATTATTATAAGCTTCCTGTTGAGATGTAGTTTTAGTAGAAACTTCCTTTTGCAAAGTTAAAGTTTGCTGTTCAAAATTCTTTCGAAAAGAATTTAAAGCAACTTCAAGATCTAGTTTTATCTGATTTAGTTGCTCTCCATTTTGTTTTCGGAAATTTGTCAAGTCATTAACACTTTCTTGTCGAATTTCATTTACCGTATCTCGCATTCCAGAAGAAAATTTTTCTCTTAAACTATCTAATTCTTCTTGTAGACGTGTTGTAATTTGTTCTTGTCGTTTTAAACGTGCTCGTAATTCTTGTTGTTGACGGCGAAGGTCACCTTCCTTTTCTTCTTGAAGCCCTTGAGCTAATTTGACCAGTTTTGTAAGATTTACCATCTTTTCATCAAAAGCATCAACTCTGACTGAGAGTCCTTCTATACGATCTACAAGTTGTTGTACAGAAAAGGCTCCTCTCAACATGCATTCTACTCTTTGATCGGTAGCATTCTCAACTTCAACAGGTCGTGAAGGTGTTTGAACTGAAGAGGCATCTTTTCTCCTCTGACGCAAGTAAATATCTGTATAATCCATTTCCCTCGTTCAAAAGAAAAAAAAAAATGAAGAGCGCTTTTTTTTTTTTTTGTAAACCCAAGTTATGTATAAAATAACGGGATAAATTAGGAAAAAAAAAAGAAAAGAAAAGAAAAAAGAGCAAGGAGGTGAAAAGTATTTGTCAAAGAAAGAAAAATAAAAAAAAAGAAAAACGGCTTCCATTTTCTTCCCCCTTTCCCAGAGAGACAGAGAAAGAACGAGGGAGAAGGATATCTTCTCCCATTTCTTTTTCAAAAAAAAAAGAAAAAAAATGAGCAAATTTATATACATTAAAAAGATAAAATATCTAGATGAATCTTTCAGAGTCGTCCACAACAAGTTGTACACTTAGTATTTTGGTATTACTTTCCCATTTAGCGTTAGCTTTTCCAGAAATTACCTTTTTGGGTAAAGTAGCCCGCAAGTAATACTTTGAAGAAGACAAATAAAACTCAAATGGATCAACTTCTATAGCAATATCAGAAAATCTTTCTTGCTTCGGCATTACTATTTTTATGAGGATAGCAGTAGAATCAGGTTTATTAAAATCTAAACAGAGGTAAACATCTTCTGCAGTTATATTTTCCTGATGTAAAATAGTATATTCAGGTTCTTCTGCACCTTCCAGTGGTTTTCGTGCAACATCATTACGTGAACTAACTGCTGCAGCAATTTCTTCTTCAGTCCAAATAGCATAACCTTTAGGTATTGAGACTTGTCGTTTTTTAGTTTGTAATTTTTTAGCTTCACGGGTATCTGAAGGAATCGGAAGACCTAACTGTTGATCCACTACCATCGGAGGTAAGGTAACACTAATTGGATTTGCTTCTACGGTATTGGTAACAGAAGAAGAAGGAATTTCTCTGGAATCCGTTTCCTGCAAACTATATCCAATAGTCTGTCCATCTGGACGTTTAAAACCTTTATTTCTGTCTAATAATTCCACAAGGCTCGAAATATCCGTACCGTTCATGACACCCCCAAATGAACCAAGCGATCTTAATTTATTATTATTATTATTATTATTATTATTATTATTATTTTACTTTTCTATTACTTACTTAACTAGTTTAACTATTAAACACAGAGAATAAATAAAAATAATAATTGTAATAAACAGAACAATAATAAGAAGAAATATATGAAAGTTTTATTTTCATCAATGGGGTGAAACCAGAGGGGAGTGGGTATTAGTAGTGGTAGTATTATCACCATCTATACAAACAGCTGATGGAAAAGTATTTCCTTTCAAAACGCATTTAAATAATAAACAGAGACATCATAATCTATGTTCCTCCTCTTTTTTTTTTTCTTTTATAGTTTGCTTCTATTCTCTAAAAGAGGATCGAATACTAATTGATCAAGTACTTTTCTTATTGATGGCCTAAACACAAGAAGTGAGAGATATTGTTTCGTCTGAAAAGCAGTAAGTACAGAGGTACACATACATCCATCTTCAATAGTAGTATTATTCAGTACTTTTCGGTCCATTAAAGTTAATGGAATTTTCCCTAATAAAACCGAATCATCTCGAGACCATAATCGAAGTAGTTTAAGTGAATGTTTATTTAAAAAATGAAGAGGTAAACTATTCTTTGGACGTTCTGCTGTAAGATAGAGATCTCTAACCAAAGACTCATATGCGGCACTAATGTTTACTTGTTGATTTAGAGGATCTTCTAAAGCTTTCTTTGCGTTATAATATTCTAAAAATTGCATTATATTGGATGGCCAACGCAAAACAACTGTTTCATTAGAAGGTTCATCACTTTCTTTAAAATGATTAAAAATTCCAATCATAGCATGAATTTGTTGTGTATCTTCTAACATTTCACGAAGAAGAGGTTCAATCTTTCCAACATATAATTGAATATCTGGAATTCCCACAACACGTGGTAGTTTACCACGTATAAACTCTTGAGGAGTAGGAATAGAAGGTAAACGAAGCATTGATGAAGATACAACGCGTGGTTGTAATGGATTTTTATCTCCTGACTCAAAAGGTATTTGTACAATATACCCACAATGAGGACGAAGCGAATTAATTGGATTAGGTGTTCGAAGATATGTAATAATATCCGCATCTTCTATCTTTAAAGGAGACATTGTTTTTTCAATAAATGTTTTACAACCTGGAGATTCAAATGTAATGGCATATGTTTGTTCCTCTACTGCCCTGCAAGCCGCGAGAACCGCCCCAAGACTATGACCGGTGTAACTCACAAACCACTCTGGTGTTTCCCCTAAAGTTAAACCCAAATAAGAACGTACTTGTTTTGAAAATTGTTGGGCTAAACTAAATTGAATGGTTCGTTCATCAAAATAGGTCCAAACGCCTGTTCGCATACCTAATGCGTTTGTTGTCCCACGTTGAGCAATAATACAATGTCGGAGTTCGTGATTGACATAAGCCACTGCGAAATATCCCTCCTTATCCAAATTTAAATCCTTCGCACTTAAGAAAACAGTCCAAGCTGTGGGGAGTTTGGGTGTATTTGGATGTTCATACACATGCAAGGCGAGATGCGCGTATATACGATGGGAAACAATCGGCAAAGAAGGAATATCTTCAGAAGTGAGAAGAGGTCGTTTTTTTAATACCACATCAGGACCAGTGGTTGGATTTTTGCTTTGAGTGGATCCCATTGATTGATTTAATGAATACTAAAAAGGGGGAAAAAGAAAGAAAGAAAGAAAAAAAAAGAAAGATATCACCAAAAATACTGTTTTCCACTCTCTCTAAATCCAGAATTTCATTTTCACATGAAAAGAGCAAAAAAAAAAAAAAGTTTATATAGATATAAATAAAATACAACCTTAAAAAAATAAATAAATACATATATAGAATAAAATACTGATATCGATAATAATAATAATAAAGAATAGATAAAGAAAGAAAAAAAAAATAGAGATACCAATGTTAAAAAAAAAAAAAACTCAAATATTATTTAATTTCATCAACTTCCGCTTTGAATAACTTTATTCCACTCCTGTTGAGCGAGCGAGGTAAGGGCATCCGAGGCTCGCCAATGTCCCTTCACACGATAGAATGAAGGAACTCTTTCACTTTCATTTACCATTTTTAGTAAATGTGGTTTGGATAAACAATGACGTTGCTTCATAAAAGGCACCAGAGAAATATCCCCACCACCTCCACTACTCAACGGTAATGTAGTAGTCTTATTATTATTATTATTATTATTATTATTATTATTATTATTATTATTAAGATATGTACTATTTCCTTTTAATTGTTCAATCACACTTAAACGTGTACGTATCTTTAACAAAAGTGATGGATGAAGTAAAATAGGATTTGAATCTTTTGTTTCCATATTAAGAAACCTATTAGCTTCATTTACAAGAGATTCGTAATCTTTACTATCTAGTATGGGTTGAGTGGAAGCCCATTTTAATGCAATAACTAACCATTCTGCTTTTATGTGTTCTAACAGAATATGCGTATTAAATTCTCTTTTAAAACTTCTATAATAATTCATAAAACCAGGATGTTCAGATTCTTGTAAAATTCGAAGTAGTAAACCAGCATTTCTTAGAGAAAATCCATAATGAATGAGATCTCCTGTTACATTTGTAAAGTATGCTTCTATTTGTTTGCCAATTTCTTCTTCCCAACAAACACTACGACGACTATATACTAATTCCAAATATAACCATTCTTCTTTTGATAATTTAATAACACCTGATTCCCCAAGGGCATCTAATAATTTCCTAAAATTTTTTGCTCGACACTTTGCAAGAGCTTTCAGAGAAATAAAAATATCATCCGATGAAGGGGGAATAACTTGACGTTCATGAAGAAGAGTTTGTAAACACCAAATGGCTAACTCTTCATTACTTGTATCTCCTGCTAGTTTTGCAATACTTTGAACTACAGAGACGGTAGGAATATAAGATGGAAACTTCTCTCGAATTTGTTTAATCAATATAATACCTTTTTGGCTTTGTATAGAAATATGAAAAAATATAAAACACTGCTGTAAAAGTAAATCATCTAATAATGAATATGTTCCTGAAGTAAGATATGAAATAGCAAGTTCAATATAATGATTGGCAATATCCCATTCTTCACCTTTTACACAAGAACGTATCATACTTACTAAAAACTGTGGAGAGAACCAAATAGATTTCTTATCCTGCATATTATTTTCACAATAAGAAAAGAATTGTTTGTAAACAGCAGCTTCTCCTTTATCTTTTTCATGATATAAAACCAAACGTTTTGTTTTAGACCACCAAGGATCAAATAATAATAATATATTATTACTTGATAGTTTCAATAAATGAAAGGCTTCTAAAGAAATATTACGATATTCTGCGAGAATAGTTTTTCGTTCCTCCGCCTCTACTTCTACTCCATTTATAATAAATACTTCTTTTCTTATATTTTTCCCACGTGGACGAAAATGTTCATATTGAATAAAACACCTAGTACTATGCCAATAAATACGTAAAGCTAACAATATCTCAAAAGAAGATGAACCTTCTGTGAGAGTCGTCTTATCTAAACAAGACAAACACTTTTGTAAATACTCCGGCCTTAATGTTAACGCTGCAGCATTAATCACTACATCACTTAATAGTAATGGAGATAATTTACGACAGCTGAAAAATAATTCCGCACATCGTGTATAATAACCCGCTGCGTGTGCCAAACGACAGGCATCTTTACACAAACGTACTTTACGCGTATCACTACACTGAATAAGATCATCCAATACTTCTTTTAGTTTACTTGACTCTTGTTGAGATCCAGATAGTGAGAAGGATCGAATAGAGGCTTCTAACTGATCCATATCAATTGCCTTCACAACATAATGGCGTAGAGGCGATAAGAAGAATGGTGTTTGAAGTTGATATCGAATAACACTAGACAAGGTGAACATTGAAATGCATGCCAGTACATATATATATATATATATATATAATGTCAATAAGTAAGTTCCAAGTCTTTATTTTTTATTACCCCTTTTTTTTGTTTGTTTTTGTTTGTTTGAAGTGAAAAGGGAAACCCGCAGAGGGGAGGGAAGGAAAGAGAAGATTTAAAAAGAAAGAGATTTCAAAATAAAAAAAAAACTCTATTTTTCTTTTTCTTTCTTCTTTCTTTCCCCCTTTTAATTCTCTATTCTTGCAATCTCCATTAGAAACACTCCAGAAATATTTTCAAAACGCTCAAAATGAATAAAAAAAAAAAGCAGAAACAGAAGGATGAGATGTTTTTTTTTTTTTTTTCTGCTTTTAAGTACCAAACGACAACCAAAAGAAGAAGAACACCAACACAAACACCAAAATAATAATAATAATAATAATAATAATAATAATAATAATAATAATAATAATAATAATAATAATAATAATAATAATAAAAAGGAAACAACGCAAAAATAAATAAAAAAACAGAGTGACAACAACAGAGAAACAAATAAATAAGAACAGTCTGACTCAGGACTCATTTCTTCTTCTTTTGTTTCTATTTGATACTAGAGCATTCAATCGCCTCACCCTGTATCATATACACCACACATGAAGCAATATATATATATATATATATATATAATACGAAACAGAGAAATAAATAAATAAATAAATAAATAAATAAAAAGAAGTAATCACAGTTAAACAACTTCGCTAGGACTCTGTTCCGTGTCCACAAAAGCAGATGACTCCTTCTTCATTACTATTCTATGATAGTTTAGAATAGCACGAATACATTCAGCCTTTTTTAACCGTCGTCCTTCCCCTATTTTTTCCTTAACAAAAACAGAGAGCTCATTCACAGTGTAGTGATTCTGCAGTTCAAAATCCGTTATGCCTGCATCTTGTAATGACCGTCTTTTTTCCCTTAAGATTTCCTTTGGAATCACAGAAGGTCGTTCCCGCATGAACCTATCAATATTATCTGCTGTAAGATATTCTTCCTCACTTTCTTCTTCTTTTTCTTCTTCTTCCTTCCGTCTTTTCTTCATAGTGGATTCAATTGGGGATTCTTTCCCATCCTCGTTTTTGATTTCTTCTTCTTCTTCTATTTCTTCTTCCTCAACATCAATTATTTCATGACATTTTTCATATGCCTCTATAAGCCAATCCAGTAATGTATGTTTCTTTTTATCTCCCTTCTTCTCTTTACTCCCTTCTTCTTCTTTCTCCTCTTCTTCTTCTTTCACTTCCAAAGTGGATGGATAGGGAGGAGGAAAGACCACATCAATAATAAAATCCTCCACTGCATTTGGAAGTTCATCGGCTCTCGCCCGTGCGGAGTCTAACATGTCTGGTTGAACTCCACAGGAAAGCACCATCGCATCATTTTCTCTGGGAGTTCTCTTTTGCATCCAATCATCCAAGGCATCAATTAGAAATTGTTCCGTAATAGTGGTGGAACTACTTAAAAGACCAAAGACTTCTTTAATACGAATTAATGCCCATACTGGAAGTTCATTCTCTACAATATCCAGAAATGAAGTTAAGGAGGAGGGTTTAAGTAAACCTTGACAAAAGGATGAGGAAGCCTCATTGGGATCACCTATAAATTGTAATAAGATTTTTTGTTCCTCCTCCACTAAAAAGAGACGTTTAATATTAGCATGAAGGGAATGTAAACCATGAGTTAAAATCTTATGAATAACACTATCAGGACTAAATGTGCGATTCGCTTCAATGAAAACGCCATCATCGGTAATATCATTCTTTACCGAGAATGTTTGTAAACCAACGATATCCAAAAAGGCTAAGAGTCGAAATAATGGATTCTTCTTCCACTTTTCCGACATTCTTCCCTATATGATCGTATAATAATTATTTTTATTTTTTTTTAATACTCCCCCAGTACCTTATTGTGAGACCCCCTAGAGAAAACAATATTTCATTCAAAATAAAAAAAAAAAATAAAGAAAGAAAAATAAAGGGAGAGAAGTACTGTTTTATTTTTTCTTTTCTTATCTTATCCAAGTAGTCAATTTTTCGGTAAAACATAATAATCCCTCGTTTTTTTTTTATTTGTTTATTCTTCTTTTTGATTTTTTTTTTTTGTATTTTAAATAAATAATAATAATAAAAAAGAAATGGTTACACGCGCACAGAAACTGTATACATTTTTTCTCACCTCACTCTTCCGGTTTACTTACCTTTACAGTGGCTTTCTTCAATACCACAGCAACCACCTGATATCGACCGCCCAGTTTGTGAAGTACCACAATTCTTCTTTTCCGTTTACGAGCAATACGACGACTGTTATCTGTATGAACACCGTGTACATGATAGCGAAATGTCTGTGGCTGTGGAACGAGAACTTCTCCAGTTTCCACATCACGCAGAAGTGCATTATCCTGTGAACAAATAGAGGAAATATCAACAAATACTTTCTCTCCATTTTCCTTATCACCACTGTTATCTGTTGTTAAGAGGGATGTAGTGGTAGAAAAGACTGGAACATCCACTGTACTTCCCGCAATGGTCTCTACAGTGATGCTTGATATTCTACGCCTATCCTCTGTTAAGAGATCCATTGGTTCCTTCTCAGCTGTTTGCAAAGAATGAGGTGAGACTGCGCACACTTCACAGGACATGGTAGTATTAAGTAGAGGGAGTGTTTGCGCTACGAGTCCGAAAGTCTTCTCCACAATATGTGTCTTTCGCTGGCATTCCACACGCTGCGAAATAACCCGTGGAGCCACTTTCAACACAGAGACATCTATATATGGATTATTCATCCTTTAAGCATTCACACCCCACTTTGAACCCAATATATATATATATGTGTGTTTGTGTTTTTATAAAAAGGAAATAAGGGAGAGAACGAAAAAAAAAGTACAATACTTCATATTATAGAGCACCAATAATGAGAGAGGGAGACAACCAGGAGTTAAATAAGTACGGAAAAAACAAAGAAAAACAACAGTTGTATTAATATTAACCTAAAGGTCTGGTAATGACAATAGCAGTAGCATAAATAAAAATATATATATAAATATATACAGTAAGGGAAAAAAAAAGAAACATCAGAATTTCACCAAAACGGTACACTTTCGTAGCGCTCAGCGCCTGCCAAGTGTTTCATACTAAAAAGGGCAGAAAGAAATGCCTTACGCTGCGTTTTTCCCGACACGTAACCAAAGAAATAACTCACTATTCCCCCTACTGTAACTTTGTTTAAATCACGTATTTGTTCTAGCAATTCATCTCCAGCTGTAGACATTGGTATAGCCGCGGTTACTTCACCAAGATCACCGGATTGATTCTCCTGTAAATTTTTTTCCGCATGAAGCATAGCGGAGGTTCCACACAAGGCTGACCAAACACTATCATACCGTTGTTTGGCATTTGGATGATCAGATACTTCAGATACCGCCAACAAAACATGTAAAACCTCACGAAGTTGTAAATACTCACGAGCCACAACAGCTGCTCGTTTTAAACGTTTTTTCATCATTTGACGTTCCGCATTTAATGCTGTGAGATCACCCGATTGTACACTTAATGAAAGTGTAACAAAAAAACGTTTTGATATTGTTTTTCCACTTCCTGCAATTGTACGAAATACTGCCCAACCTTGATCATGTTCATCTTCTACAATGGTAGATCTCAAAAGATCTCGCACACTCTCTTGATCCATCACTTCCGTACACCACATACGTTTCTTAACGGCTTGCAGTGCTAATAAAAGTCCAGTAAGAGCAAAACGTGATTCTTCTCTATTAATAATATCAGAAAACATACGAAGATCTTCAATAACTTCCTCAGAACTGTCCGTTACCCACTGTAATAGACACTTTTGGGAAATAGTCCATCTAGACATCTCAAGAGAAAGTGTTGAACCATCACCATAATCTGTACCAAGATGTTTTTCTCCCCATGATGAGAAAAGTGTGATGGGAAGCGAATTTACAGCCGCATACATGCGCAGTAGGGATTCATTAAATAATGTCTTTCTTAACGTAGGTGGGTGTAGTAAACACACTCTCTCCGCAAAGTGTGTCCACAAGGCAAGATTATCAGGCATAGCAAAGGAATGAAAAAATCGGTTAAGTGTGCCAAGAAGAAGTATCTCCCGCACTGGTAAATATTCTGCTAAAAGTAAAAAGACATCATAGGGAAGATCCTGAAAAGTGGATTGCATGGGACTATCAATAGGAGGCGGTGCAGTACTCAGAAACTGCATTTCGGGCTCTTGCTGTACGGTATACAGCATTCCCTTTCAGAACAGTCCCCACACACAGAGAGAGAGAGAAATAAAGAAGAAAAAGAATAAGAAAGAAAAAATAAAGAATATGGTTTTTTTTTTTTTTTGATTAGGTCAGAAGTTGTTAAACAAGCGAAAAGGAATAAATAATAATAATAAAAAAAACAATAATCTATCTTACTCCATAAGCTATGAGAAGAATCAATCAATTGGTAGTACACTTACAACGTAAAAGATTGTATCCTCCCCTTTTCTTACCATTACAAAACCGCCCATAAGAGAATGAAAATCTGCCCATCACGAAAAGGCAGAATTTGTAATATCCATATTTATTAATTTCCACAATAGAATGTGAACCACACACCCAAGAATCGAATAAAAGATCAAATACCGGGAGATAATACCACTTAGAAAAGGGAAACTCACTGATCTAAACAAATGCCCATTATGTTAGAATCCTTGGAATACCTGAGTGTATTTCTATTAAAGAAAGACGATGAATACAATTCTGTTGATCTCAGACTCCTTCAATGTGCCAAGCGCATGGAAAAGCGCAATAAAAGCACCAGAATAAAAGTCTTTATAAAGATTTATAGACAATGCTCGGGAATAGATTGAGAGAAACCTGGAGTTTCATACTTATTTGATAGAGAGAGAGAGGGCGATATTGATAGATAATAAATACGCACCTGAGTGTATTTTCTATCAAAGAAAGATAATGAATACAATTCTGTTGATCTCAGACTCCTTCAATGTGCCAAACGCATGGAAAAGCGCAATAAAAGCACCAGAATAAAAGTCTTTATAAAGATTTATAGACACATTGCTGAGGAATCAACCATACACAATAGCCTTTTGAAAGTTAACCCTGTTTAAATAAACATTTTTGTATCTTTTCCCTTTTCTACATTGATAAGATGGAAAAAGAAAACAAGGAAAATAAGAATAAAAACAAAGAGAAGACACTTTCATAGTGTTAGTAATAACAGTAAAAGTAGCAGTATCAACATCAACATTAGAACAAGAACGAGAAGGAGGAGAACGATAGCAAGAAAGACTTTGCATATATAAATACTCAAGAGAGGAACAGATTGATAAAAGTTTGTATGCCAATGGGATGAAAAAAGATAATAATAATAATAAACAGAAAAAAAAACCCTTTAGAGTATGGGAATAATATCACAATGGACCAACATACCCAAACAAGGTATTAAAGTAGCCGTGCATGACTAACGTTGCTCACGAATCTCGTAGGTCCAGAAAGACAAACAGTCAATAATGAGAGCAACGAAGAGTCCTGCTTGTGGGGCATTAATAAACTCTTCCCGAGTAATCCTCAATGGTTCTGCTGTTGGGATAAGATCAAATGCCTCTTGTACAACAGTCTCACGTGAGGGGACTTCTAAACCAGCACCCACCAACTTACTATGCGTTTCCCGAAAAAAGTAATTGACATGAACAGGACTAAGAACTCCTTTTCCTTCAATGTCAAGTATATTCCAGAAAAATAAAGGTCGTTGACACTGTGGAAGGAACTCTACTGCGATGACAAAATCTACAAATTTTCGAAAATCAAGCTCAGAGCTTGCCATCATCACATTTGTTTCAAAGAAACGGTCAATGAATAATGATGAAAGAGGACCAATATTTGGTGGGAGTCCATCATCTATTACAGTTGGGAGACCTTTTTTATATCGTTTCATATTTTCTGCATTAAGAGTACCTTTATTACGTGTATCAAGAAGAAGAAACTTTTCATACAAATATGATGTAATAGAAGCACTAAACCAATTACGTGGTTGATCCTCTCGCATAAGTTGCAAACTCACCCATTCATCCATCACTGGACTTTGCAGTAAAGCATCAATACGAATACTACCCCGTGAACCAGGGTCTAATGCCCAAAATATTCGTCTACTTACCGTACAACAATAAAAAGGTAAAATATCTTCTGTAAGATCACGTAGTGCATCAACACGAGGTACTAAATCACGTACATAACTTTCCATTTCATCTTCTGTAAGTCTACCATCATTATTGGTATCCCACATTATTAATTCTGCCTCACATTTAACAAGGGAAACTTGTTTAGCAAATCGTTGGTAAATATGTGCAATTTCAACACCACCTGTTGGAGAACGTGGACATGAAAGGTATAGTTGCAGTGATGGACGTGGTTGCATTACAGATCCAATGTATAAAACATCTCCAAGAGGTGTTGTGTCATCTGGATACTCTTGTTGAGATGAAAAAACAGAAAGTTCTCGCTGTGGTGAGGCTCTAGGTGTTGACTCAAATCTTTGATCATGCCAGGACTTAAACTTGTTCAATATTTCTATGTATTCGCTAATTGTAATAGTCAATCGCGTTCTATCTGCACTTAACAAGGACCACAATTTGGCGTGCATTTCATCTAATTGTTCAATCTCTCTAAATCGCAAATTAAGTTCAAACGCTTTGCTTGTAACTCGCAGGAGTCTTAACGCTTCCTCTGCCGCTGGGTCACGCTTACGTAAATACATGGCAGGTATAAAAGGATTTTTACACTCACTCCACTTTTTTTGTGCGTCTACATTAATACGTGCCATTTCGTTTGCCCACGCAACCTCATCTGCGTTCTTCTGTGTTGACGCATCACCAGCAGCCCTACGAAAGGCATCAATAAGTGACCGTAATTTGGGACTGTTGTTGCCAGCCATTTAGCAACAGAAGGAACTAACAAAGAAAGGGTGCCTTTCACCCTATAAATAGATAGATAGATAGATAGATAGATAGATATATGTATATACATACCAGATAATGAGAGAAAAGAGAAAAAAAAAGAGAGAGAAGATAGAGAAAGCGAATAGGGTGAAATGAAAAGGTACCAATCGTCATATGAGGGGCAAACAACAATAACAACAAAAGAGTGATGTTGGCATGGAATGAACATACAAGGAAATTCAACATCAGCAAGAAAGAGAGACAACCTCAGTTTCACCACAAATATTCCGAGTCACCAACACACACACACACATACACACACACATACACGTCTGTTGGTCTCAGAGCACTACCCGCTTTAGGGAGCTGCTCCTACTCGCATACTCCTTGAGAACGTAATGTGTCTGTTCGGCACAGTTTCTATTTGTTTGCTCTCGAATGAAGAGCACCGTAACAAACACCAAAGGAATAAAAGTCCGCATGTACTCCCGCCTGTATTCATTCTTTGCCTTTTCCCGCTCAACTAGAATGGCATCAAAGCGCTGCTGGGCACTCTGCACCGCCTCCCTGGACGCACTGCAGTACTCCTCGAGATCACGGATGTAGCGATCAATGCAGTCGCCGTAGGAGGAGGTCCCACACACCGGCGCTGCGTGATGGCCCTGCAGTGAAGAGGCGGCCGCACTTTTGGCCTGCACGCCGTCCAGCCCCACAGCAGCAGCAGCAGACGACGACGACGATGATGGTGATGATGATGGGTCTTCCGAGCGAGAGAAAATCCTCCTGCGGAGAAGCGCAAACAACCTTCTCTGCATGAGCTGTACACGCAGACACCTATCTCTACTCTCCAAGCCAAGCAGTGACTTCCCAAACACACCCTACTTCCCTAAGAGAGAGAGAGAGAAACAACAACAACAATGCAGTAAAAAAAAAAAGAAGAGATGAAAGAAAGAGTGAAATATTTAGATATACAAAAACTGGATCAAAAGTTATGGCAAATGTGATTTCCCCGACATTCTCTCTCTCTTTCCGTATCTGCATGTATATAAATCATATATGATATGAATTTGAAAGGTAAACACAGAGGGTCAATGGTTAAAGGATCAGTTTCATTAACGGTAAACATAGCTCATCTTTTCGCTTCAGAAAAATAGATGCGTGTTTGTTTTTTGAGACATCATATTTGTAAACAAGAGAACACCACATTGGGAGAAATAAAGATGTAAATGTCTGTGCATATACATAGATACAGAGCAATAAGAGGAAGCTACAACCAACCACATCCGTATTGATTTTAATAATTCGATTCAAAGGTAAACACAGAGGGTCGATGGTTAAAGGATCAGTTCTATTAACAGTAAACATAGCTCATCTTTTCGCTTCAGAAAAATAGATGCGTGTTTGTTTTTTTGAGACATCATATTTGTAAACAAGAGAACACCACATTGGGAGAAATAAAGATGTAAATGTCTGTGCATATATATATAGATACAGAGCAATAAGAGGAAGCTACAAAAACCAATGACACATCCGTATTGATTTTAATAATTCGATTCAAAGGTAAACACAGAGGGTCGATGGTTAAAGGATCAGTTTTATTAACAGTAAACATAGCTCATCTTTTCGCTTCAGAAAAATAGATGCGTGTTTGTTTTTTGAGACATCATATTTGTAAACAAGAGAACACCACATTGGGAGAAATAAAGATGTAAATGTCTGTGCATATATATATAGATACAGAGCAATAAGAGGAAGCTACGAAAACCAATGACACATCCGTATTGAATTTGATAGTGAGACTAAGGGGAAGTGGTAAGCGAATACGTCCTACACAAGAAAAATCAACCAAAATAAAAATAAAAACAATAAAAAAAAAAAGAGAAATCTTGCAATGGTGAGCATTAATGGGATGAAGACATTGAGCGTGAGGAACGGCTGTTCCCTTTCTTCCTCATTCTTGTTCATATCCCTATTACTCATCCGCAAGTCCTTCTCTCCCTTTTAGATACCGGGTTCAAACCCAGCCCAGAGGTACACTCACACCGACAGTGGATAGAACCTGCACTCCGGTAGAAACATCATCACAGCTCTCGTAAGTGATCTTCTTCCTTTTCTTCACACTGCATGACCAGTGTTGTGGAGAGTTGTGTGATGCGCACCTCCACAGACTCCGTCGACGCACCCACTCGCTTGATGGGTTCACCATCGCACTGCAGGGCGTGGCTTGCAGGTGCAATGATGTGCACATCGTGTCCCTGTGCAATTTTTCTCGCATTCCGCACACCTGTGTGCACACCAGCGGCATGCCAAACACCATAAAGGACACTGATCTCTACCATTCCATCAGCCACACTGGGCCGTGCAAATCGAGCCCGTTCATCTTTCCACAAAACCGCACCACCGGCGTATGTAGTTACATTGGCAACCACAAGTGCCTTGGCGCCGCTGGGAATGGGAACAGAAACACCATCGACTTGTAAATGCATGCGGTGTTTGGGAAGTGGATCGGAGGTGCACATGGTGGTACAACCAAAGCAACCATACCAGATCTTGTTTACAGAGCGTTGTTGACAGAGTTCTGGATGATCATCTCGAAAGGTACTAAATTGGGAAACAATGGCGGCATCAAATCCTATTGAAAAGTAATTTAACATGGCATATCGTTGGACAGGGTTCTCTTCATTCGTGGAATAATTGTTTTGTTGTTCCTCATTCACCATTTTCTCATCACGAGTAAGAGGTGAGGCTGTCTTTTGTATTACCACGGACCATCTGTCCATTTTTACCTTCTTTGAGGCCTGTATGAGACTGAGACGTTTTTTAAACTTTTCCTCTGGTTGTGTTATTGGCTTTACATATCCCCCACCAAACCCGAGTGTACGACTGAGATCATTCCCTGTTCCCATTGGTATTACAGCTGCAAATCCAGAATCATTTGGTATTTTGTTTTCCTTGCGGAGATCATCCATGATATCTAATGCAAGTGATACGGTACCATCACCGCCAGCCACAATAACAATTGCTGGCTTTTGTTGAGTGAGAAACTCCTTTGCTTCTTCTATCGCAGGTCCTCCAGTAGGGAATAGATCAAATACATTCTCTTTACCAAGATTGGCTATCAGCTGTTTGTGTACAAAATCCGCCGCCGCCCGTTCTCCACTATTTGTGTTGATGAGAGCCACGGTTACTCCGTTTGTACTTTTTTCTTCTGGAATGAAATGATCATCCACGAGCATTTTGGGGAGATTTGCAGTTAATGGTTTTTATTTAAAATATAATACCGAATCCGTGTTCTATATTCACTTTTTTTTTTTTTCTAATCTCTTCAAATGAAGAACACCAGAGCACTACTGGAAACAGGAAATAGAAAAAATAAATAAATAAAAACTAAACAATACCTACAAAAAAAAAAGAAAATAAAAAAGAAAAACGTAGAAACATACGAAGTCAGCACAAAAAAAGAAAAAAAAAAACATAAGCACCAAATCATTCATAAAAAAACTCATATATATATGTTTTATAAATAAATTTATCGAGTTAGCAAATTTCTCTTGTACCAGGATTCAATATGATCTAAAAAGGAATTAATTATGATAAGTTTTTTTTTTTCTTCTTCTTCTTCCTAGTTACCATATTGTCTGTGCATAATGATTCTTATCTCATGCTTCCAGTACTTTGATCGGATAGAATCTTTATCAACCAAGTTTCTGGCTAATTGCATTGCCTGCAGTTCCGACTCCAGAAAAAACTTTACACATCCCTCTATTGGTTTCTGAATTAATTGTGCCGTTACAGCAGCAATTCCCTCAATATACGTATTGGAAGGTAATAATTTGTGAATTTGATTCCTTTCTTCTTCTGTGAAATAACAACACCATATTTGTTCTAGCATCACAAAGAGAGAATGATAGATCGCTGCATACACCTGATGAAGATTATCAATAAGAAATTGAGAAAAAGTAGAGTGAAGAATATTTACCGTTTCCTCATCTCGTGCAGCTGTTCTAATGTAAAGTTTATCTACACGAGGAACTACAACTTCTTGTAGCACCAATAACTGTTGCTGAAGCAATGAGAAACTATTTAAATAATCTTCCCAAGAAACATGTTTTTTTAAAGAAAGATAATGAGAAGACAAAGGTTTTGAACCTATAATAGGACCTTCATCATTAAGATAATGATATCCCGTTTCTTCTGATATCGCATTACTTAAAAGAAGACGAAGAGATGTTGCTTGATAAATTACTGTGATGGATCGGGCATGAACAAAGGATGACTCATTGCTTGGATTATAAACACACCACTGTAGGGCAAAGTGTAGTTCCTCTCCACAGAGATAGTGTAATACTTCCTTTAACTCCTGAATAGAAACGGATGAACTCGTTTGCATTAATGTATAAATAAGGTCATGGTTAAAAAGAGAAAACCGATGACACCATGCTGAGTTATTGAGGCAATCACTTTTTATAAGGTTTGCCGTATATAATAATTCCTCATTTAATGCACAAGGTGGTACAGTGGGTGTTAAAGAGAGTTGTTCCCATTCTTCTTTTACGGCAAAATTTTCAAAAAATTTATTAACATTATTACCTGTACTCTTAATAAATCCAAATGGTAGTTGCCTTAATGCTTCCCATGATGGGGGACTAACAAGGAAAGAAAATGCACGAATAAACCACGCTCGATGTAACCAAACGTGATAATTCTTACCATCCATTTCCAATGCCAATCCAGAGATAATTCGTTCATCAATTTGACTGAATTCCATATTATGATGAGTGCGTAAAAACTGACTAAAACTATCCATGGAAGCGAGCACAGTTGAGCATAAGGATGGTTCTATCTGTTTAAGAGTAACTTCCAGCATCTCTCGTCGATGATGCCAGACCTGAAAGTTTTTCTGATACCTTAAATTAAAACACTTCACAGCATTTAATTCCCAACAAACGGCTCGCCAGTTACTGAAAATTCCATTCGTAGATTCCAAGTCTTTACGCGATGGTAACCATTCTGATGCGACAGCATTTACATTCTGAGGAATTTTTTGATTTTTTCTTTCCATATCTGAGATGAGAACATCCAATGTTGAATTCAAAAGGCGATTCGACTGCAGAATAACATCACGACGTTCCTTCCATACTGTATAGTGAGTGGGAATACCATTAAGTACAAAAGCGGTTAATAAAAACCATTCTGGTGAGGAAGGTGAACGAATTCCTGAGAAGGTTGCGCTCATTGTTCGATAAAGACCCATCACTTTATTAGATGATTTTGGCTCAACAGTTGGCTCATCACCTTTGAGTATGGCGATGGAAGGTTCTTCTGTAATATCAACATTCTCCAACAAATCCTGAATAACTCGGACTGCATAGAGAAGTAGTAATCTAGGATCCTCACTATCAGAAGAATCAGATGATGTTGATGAGGATGAGGAAGATGATGGTATCGTACGAAATGAGGATGAGGATGCTGTGGATGGTTCTCTCTCTTTCATTTTAGGTGATGACTGTCTTCTACTACTCTTCAGTTTAGGTCCTGAGATGGGTGACCGTGTAATCCGGATAATGATTGTGTATACAATACTGTCCTTATTCTTATATATTTAATGTTTTTTTTCCTTACTTTATTGGGTAACACCAATAAAGAATAAAAAGAAAGAAAGAGAAGTTTAGATATATATATATGGTAAGCAAACAACAGTTTATCAAAAAAAAAAAAATCATTTTTTTTTTTTTGTCCTTTCAGTAGTTTAATGAATTCTCTTGTGCAGGAACGATAGTAAGGAAAGAGGGACAGGCAATCGATCTCTTCCAACCACTAACTGCTTTTGATTTCCTACTCCCATTAGGGTTTTTTTTTTTCTCTTTCTTTTTTTTTTTCCTTCAAAAATAAAAATGTGCCCCCCTGGCATTTCCCTTGCCTTCATTTAGCGCGAAGTTTATCGCACTACAGTACCGCATTAGATAAGTGTAGGTAATTATATTAAGTAAAATAATGCGTAGGAATCAAGATGATGTTTGAGCGGCATATACAAAACAAAAACAAAAGATTGTGTGTCCCTACATCTGGTCACTTTTTTTTTTTTTTTTTTCTCTCCCCATTGCATTTGCTACACTTCATAAATTTTATTTCTTCCTTATCCATTGTTTACTTTTGTCTTTTACCCATTATAAATGAGGAATATGATGAGAAAGCCTTTTTTTCCTTTTTTTTTTCGATTACCGGTTATTGCGGTATCAATCCCTTTTTTTTTCCTTTTTTTTTCTCATGCATCACACAGATACACCTTTATTTCTTTTCTTCCTATCTCTTCTTGCTATGGCTTTTGTCTCTGCAAATAAACAAACATATATATATATATATATATATACACATATATATGTATATTTATATTGATTTGATCGTATAAGTTTTTCTTTTTTTCGTCATAAATGGTATTGGGAATAATCATCTTGGCTTATTTTCTCTTTTTTCCTTTACCTCATGGATAAAACATAACCTATTCCACTCCCTTCTCTATAAACTTTCCTCTTTCTTCCCCTATATACATACTTGTACTTTCACAAGCACACACACAGACAAATAAGTATATAAAGGGATAGAAACAGGAGAAAAAAAAGAGAAGGAAAGTTTTTTCTTTTCTTATATTTTCACTTTATTGAAATCTATTTTTTTTCTTTTTTTTATTTTCGTTCACTTACGACACTTCACAGAAGTTTGGCAAAGAAGTCGTTACCCTTATCATCTACAACAATAAAGGCTGGGAAGTCCACCACCTCAATGCGCCATACCGCCTCCATTCCCAATTCAGGGTACTCCAAAACCTCCACCTTCTTAATATTGTTCTGAGCAAGAATAGCAGCAGGACCGCCAATACTGCCAAGATAGAAACCACCATACTTCTTGCAAGCCTCAGTGACCACCTTGGAACGGTTTCCTTTTGCCAACGTAATAAAACTTCCACCTGCTGCCATGAATGGTTCAACATAGGAGTCCATACGTCCTGCTGTAGTGGGTCCAAATGAACCAGATGCCATTCCCGCTGGTGTCTTTGCTGGACCAGCATAATACACTGGATGATCCTTCATATATTGTGGAAGTGGTTCATTATTATTAAGACGTTCCATAATCTTTGCGTGTGCAATATCGCGAGCTACAATGACAGTACCACTAAGACTCAGACAAGTAGTGACAGGATGTTGACTGAGTAGTTTTCGAATTTCACTCATTGGTTGATTCAAATCAACTTTCACCACATTGCTTGTAAGAGAGGAAAGTGGAACTTCCGGCAAATACTGGGCCGGATCGGTTACAAGTTGCTCAAGGAATAAACCATCTTTTGTGATCTTTGCAAGAATTTGACGATCTGCACTGCAAGATACAGCAAGAGCAACAGGACAGGATGCACCGTGTCGTGGTAGACGAATAACACGAGCTTGATGAGCAAAATATTTACCACCAAATTGAGCTCCAATACCAGATTTACGGGCAATATCCATTACAATTTCTTCCCACTCAAGATCACGGAAGGCACGACCATATTTGTTACCTGTTGTGGGTAAAGAATCATAGTAGCGACAACTGGCGAGTTTTACTGTTTTCATTGTCATTTCAGCACTTGTACCACCAATCACAAGAGCCATATGATATGGAGGACATGCTGCCGTACCAAGAGTCTTGAGTTTTTCTTCAATAAATGCTCGAAGGGATTTGGGGTTTAAAAGAGCCTTGGTTTGTTGGTAAAGGAAGGCTTTATTTGCGCTACCACCTCCTTTCGCAATAAAGAGGAAGTGGTATTCATTACCTGGTTTTGCCAGTAAATCCATTTGAGCTGGTAAATTATCACCTGTATTTGCTTCCTTAAACATATCAAGTGCAGCAGTTTGACTGTAGCGCAGATATCGTTTAGTGTAACAGTCCCAAATACCCTTAGAGAGGTACTTTTCATCTTCTCCACCCGTCCAACACAATTCTCCACGTTTTCCAAGTACAATAGCCGTTCCTGTATCTTGACAAGCGGGAAGTACACGACCGGCGGCAACGCAGGCATTCTGCAGAAGTGTGTGTGCCACGAAGCGGTCATTATCGCTGGACTCGGGGTCATCGAGAATACGGCGCCATCCGGAGAGATGATCTTTGCGGAAGAAGTGATGAACGTCTGTGAAGGCCTGCCGGGCGAGTACGCTGAGTGCCTCGGGATCGACCTGCAGGACTTTCCGGCCCAGCACCTCCACGGTCTTCACGTAATCGCCTGGGAGTTTGTAGTACTCGGTGGCATCGTGGTGTGGGTCGCTGGGCTGAAAGATGGGCTCGTAGTGGAACTGCAGAGATGCCGACGATGTGTCCTCCATGTCAGGGGCACCGTGGCAGCCATTGGCCATATCACACTTATCACACATACTCATTTTGCTTTTCTTCTTTTTCTTTTTCTTCTTCTTTGGGGGTATGCTTAAACCTTGATTTGATTTCTTTTTTTTTTTTTTT
>NW_021639851.1:553254-560486 GCF_002087225.1 Trypanosoma theileri
TTTTTTTTTTTTTTTTATATATATATATATATATATATATATATATATATATATTCTTTTTTCGATTTAGTGTTCTTGTGGGTTACTAAATGACGTAAATCTTTTGAATTTTGTAGCTCTCACTAAAAGGAGACACTCTTAACAAGAGAAGCCAGAAGAGAAATAAAAGAGAAAAAAAAAAGGTTCATTATTATCTGTAATACTGTTTTTACTGGATCACTATTTTATCTCAAAGATAGATTATATATATATATATATATATAGATCTTCTATTCTTTTTTTGTTGTTTGTTATTTAATATAATAATAATAAAAAAAAGACAACGTCTTCGATAATTTCTGTTAGTCTCCATAAACCCGCTCAATCGTGATAATCACCTCAGACTTTTCTTTCTAATTTACAGAGACATAAACATATATATATATAAATATAAATATATATATTATTTATTTATATATAAAAAAAAGAAACAAAAAAGTAAAATAAATACAGAAAGTACAGGATTTTCTTTTTTTCTGTTTTGGAAAAAAAGGTGATCCCCACATCCAGATGGTTTCCATATAAGCAGCTGAAAGAGCACTAAAAACCTTCTTACTATGTGCAATAATTTTATTTGCATAAGTACAATGAATGAACGCAGAATACTCTCTACTCATGGAAATGTCATTTTAACCGTTAATTTAGTCCCCGTCAAAAAATCCAAAAATAAATTAATTAACCCACCAATTTTATTCACACTTGTTTCACTATCTCCTTCAGAGAGCGGTAGCAACAGAATTTTTCTTTTTCTTTTTTTTCTTTTTTGGTTTCTCTCCTTCTTCTTTGAGTGTTTCCTTCTTGTTATTACTGTCTCCATCTATCAAGAGTGAATTTTCTTCTTTTTTTTCCCCCCCTGTCATTCCTCTTTTATTGGTTTTATAGGAATTATTTCTTCACATAAAATGAGTATACACAATACCAGAGCAGGTTGGAAGGAGCAAAAACAAACAAATTAAGACTGGAAAACAAAAAAACTAAAAAAAAAGGGTAATATATCGCAAATAAACAGAAAAAAAAAGGAATTATACAGAAAAATCCATCAAGAGATAATAATAATAAAAACAAAAAAATGTACAGTACAGATTTATCTGTCAACTATGATGCAACACATTTTCCGCTCATTCCTCTTCAACCCCGCCCCAAAAATAATAATAATAATAATAATAATAATAATAATAATAATAATAAAGAATCATAATTCCTCCATAATGAGAATGGAATAATATCAGAAAAGACAGAAAAGAAAAACTCTCTCTCTCTCTCTCATACACATACACAAAACAAACAAAATCACTCAACATAGTCTAGTCAATGTACGGTATACGGAGCAATTCAGGTAGACGTGCCACAATATCATTCCGCAGATCATGTAAAGCCTGAAGTTCCTGCAATCGCAACTGTATTAATTCAGAAAACATATTTGGAGTCATCTGCCAAGCATCACAAATATCCCCAAGTGCGGCAGTGGTGCGGCGATACATATCCAGTGTAAGTTCAGCTACTTCTCCAATGCACATCGCCAAGTCTTTTCCTGAAATAGCGTTAATGGCCTCCAACGCTAACCGTTTTGCTCCAGCGATCATGGCGCGTTTGGCGTCCGCGTTTTCACGAAGACGGTCTGGGTGATTATTCGATACACCAGAGATATTATGATGACTATTATTATTATTATTATTATTATTATTATTATTATTATTATTATTATTATTATTATTATTGCCATTGCTATTGCCATTGTATGTATTTTCGTGGATCACGTTATTCAGATGAAAATCTCTGTTCTCCTGCTGTAGTTTGTTAATCTTATCATTCTGCGCAATAATATGTTCCTGTGCGAGTGCTAACTGATCCTTTATCTCTACAAGTTCCCCCGCCAACTCTTTATTAGCACGTGCAAACGCCTCACGATCCAGGACACGTTTTCGCAGAAACTCCATCTCTCTATCCTTCTCATCCGTCGCTGTGAGGGATATATAAGCCTCTCTCAAGAGTGGACGATACCCTAAAGAGAGCTGTTCACTCCATGCGGTGGTGATTTTCTCTCGAAGGGCAACGGTATCTGCACGAAGAGCTGCGATGACTGTTGGGAGTGTTGTATTCACTCTACGGAACCAAACCTGTGCGGCATTTACATGTTTTTCCACAAAAGTCTCAAGTTCTTTTCCATCTGTTTCCACCATACAAATAAGATCCATAGATGATATATCTAATGTATGCACCTCACCTGGTAGTGCCTGCAAGGCTCTGGCGAGTACAGTGGCGAGGAGGTTTTGTTGATGTTGTTTCCGCACAATCTCAAGAGATAATTTCCGCTCCACATCAGCGGCCCCCTGCACGGCTGTTCCCCGCACAACCGCAATGTGTCCCAACCATAATAAGAACCAACGCCGCATATCTTCTTTTACGGTTCGCAGCGACATTAATTCCACGACTCTCTCTGCCCATAATCGTCGAACCTGTTCTCGCGTTTGAGATTGTTTTTCCATCTCATCTAACTTTTTCTGTAATTTGGTATTCAGTTCTTTGAGTTGGGTACTCTCCTTTGTGAAATCTTTCATAAAGTGAGATCTCTGTTTGGTACCTTGATCAAGTTCATCTTTTAGTGAAATATTTCCTAAACGCAAAGACTCCACCTGTGATGCCAATGTTATCAGTTGATTACCAACACTACTATTACAAATATCATCCGAGATAATATGTACTATTTGTTTACGTGAACGTTTTAAATCTTCAACTTGAGTAATGAGAAGTGGTACAAGCATTTCACCATACTGTGGTGGTTCAGTATCAGAAACATACGTTCCATCAAGAAGACTAATAATTAATCTACATGCATCACGTAAATCATTTATTTCTCCACTCTTTTTATATATTTCTTTACGTAATTCCTTTATAAGATCTCCTGGTTTCAAATTATTTTGAGATGTAAGAGGTGATCCTATTTCTGTAGATTCAAGTCTAAGAGATCTTGTAATACTATGGCTTGGTTCTTCCATTGATACGAATAATGCCATGGGTTTACGCTTTGGTTTTAAATTTCGTAGAAGACTTACTGTTTGCTGTGTTGAATCTCCACTTAGCACATGATGTACTTCTTTCATTAGTATTTCAGATTCTGTTTTTACATGCTCCAGTTCTTGCATTTTATCTTTAAGGTTTGGAATCATATCAGAAAGTTTTAATTTACCTTCTTCTGAAATACCTAATACCGTCTTGGCATCTTTAATAGCTTCACCAGTCTCATTACATAGTAAACTGAGTTTTGATCCAATAGCCGCACTTTTCGCTGCACTCTTCTCATCTTCTACACTCTCATCATCTGTTTCCAAGTCATCAGCAGAACCACCAAGAGCTTCAATACCTTTTCGCATTGCCCCACGAAGTACCTTTACTTCTTTTCCTTTATTTTGAATATGTTTTCGAACAGCTTCAACAACTAATTCAGTTTTCTTTATTATATCTTCCTTCTCACTTTTAGAAGGCTCTACAAAAGTGACATGTTTGGCGCGGCTATTATTATGGTTATTACTGTAGCTAGTCGTACTGCTGTTGTTAGCAATAGATTCAAGAGATGAATCCGGGGCATAGCGTCGAAATTCCATGTAAATTTTCTCGTAAGCTTCACCCAATTCTTTATGAGAATCTTGTAAATGTTTAACAGTATTCACAAGATCATCATATGACATAATAATAGGTTTTTGCTCAACTACAAGTTTGTCATTATGTGAATCAAAGGAATTACTACTATTACATGATCTACTTAGTGAAAGTGTTTCCGTATTTAATATACTCCGCAAATGTGAGAGGGTATTAGCAGCCATTACACTTTCTCGACTCAAACTATTTGCTAATGAATCCACTTCATTTATTTTTTCTTTTTCTTCTTTTGGTTTTATTTTTAAACTTTCTTTAGATTCAAAAGGCCAGTTTCTTAACACCTTAACAGCATCCTCTGCAGCCGCAGCTAATACACTTGCCTTCTCTCCTTCCTTTTCTACAGTTTCCTGTTGCTCCACGTAGAGATCTTCACATCTCATCAGAGTTTCATACATTTGCGTTAGTGCCTCATGAAATGACTGCAGTACAGTAGATATAGATGGCCCATTAGAATCTAATAAATGTTCCTCCTGCAATAATGATTCTCTCATGAATTCCATAGGATCTTTTTTCCCATCTAAAGAACCTGACAACGTACTTTTATTACCCTGATGAAATAAAGGATGTTGGATTCCTTCAACAGTGGTCCGTAATGATGGTGGTTCAGACATATTTTCATGATGTGCCATCATCATCATTTTTTCTGCACCTTCTTTAATAAAATCACGCAAAAATATTGCTAAATTTTTGGTACCAGAGAATTCCTTATCTAATTCCTTTACTGATATTCCTATTTCACCAGTGTGAATACATGCCGCTTCCAATACAGCTTCAAACCCTTCTAATCGTTGCTTCTCAGGAGGAAGTGTATTTCGTAATTTTTCAAGTGCTCTTATTATAGATTCACAATTATTTAGTAATTGTAATGGTTTATTATCACCACGATGTGCCGCTTCTTCTGCGGCATGTTGTCCTTGAAGATTTGTTTTCTTTCCATTCGGCTTGTCAAGTCTTTCAATAACTACTTCTATTACCTTATGGAGTTGTTCCATTTCTTCTTGTTGAACTATTATCTGCTGTCGAAGCTTTTCAGCATCCTTATGAAGATGATCAATAGTGTTTTCCTGTTTTTGTACCTTATCTTCTAAATGAAGTATTTTATCCGAGAGTTTGTTATTGTGTTCCTCAAGATGATGTACGTTTATCTCCAGTCTCTCTCTTTGCCGTTTGAATAGGAAACACTCCCATGCGTTAAACACCTGATGTGTTATTCTTTCTTTTGTTTTGTTTAGAAGTAGTATCACATTTCTACACTTGCGTTGTCGTAATCGTCTAAGCCAAAGACGCCATCGCCGTAAATATTTAATACCCAAATTAATAAAGTCTTGATTCCGTGGAAGAACAGCAATCTTTGTTAACTCTCGTTGTCCTGCCCGAATACTTGTTTGCCGCTGTGTTTGACTGAGCCAACGAAGAAAATGACTCGTTACTGTTCGTTTAATATCCTGATGCTTTAAGAGAACAGCACATCTCTTTAAATGTGTTTGTTGTTGTCTAAATCGGGCGTAATCTTTTAGTTTCTGAAAGTAATGTATTAAAAGGATGAGTTCAGCCTGTTTGCAAATACCATTTAAGGCTGTTCGAAGTCTAATCTTACTTTCTATCTCAGCAGTTTGTGCAGGCATCCTAATATATGAAGTGTTCTTTTTCTTTTCCCCTCTTTCTTTTCTATACCTTCTCCTCTATAGAAGTCACACCCTCCTGATTCATTCAATTGTTTGATTATAAAGAAAAAGAAAGAAAAAAGAAATAGTATTTATGTGTTGAGTAAGAAAAAAATAAAATAAAATAGAAAAGAATTATTATTAGTACTACTATCAATGCCATATCAGTGAGAGTGCAGAGACCCAAATAAAGAAATATAAAAAGAGAAAAAAAAAAAAAAAACTTGTTATCTATATTCACCTGACACTTCCAAACTATTTCTATTCATAACAGCCAGTCGAAACAGATATCTGTAGAAACAACTAAAAAAAAAAAAAAAACCAGAAAAAAAAAATAAAAAATAAAAATAAAACATCTCAATAATAAACTCTGAACTTGTATTTATTTATTGTTTTTAGTTGGACAGAAGGCAACAGAACGCAATTTTATCTGTGGCGTCGCACCACCAACTACAACATTTAAGAGAAGATACGTATATAAACTAACCCAAGAAGAAAGAAAAGAAAAAAAAAGAAAAAAAAACATGGAAAACACAGGAATAAATAACTATTCATTCCCACCCCCGCTTTATTCCACCCATTTATTTTTTTAAACACTATTTACACTACTACACTGAGAACTACAGCGAGATGTGGTGGGAGTTCGCGTCCCACCTCACACACACGCTGCATACGTGTACTATACTGCTGTTCATTACTCTTCCATGCCGATAGCGCAAATGCTTTATTGCGTTTCAGTAGAAAGCAAAAAGGTAACAGTCTACACATCTCTGTTCCATTTGTATGAAGAAGAATCTCAGTTATCACTGTATCAAGCACTATAGAGGAAAAATTCTGAAAAAGAGAAACACCTCCTTCTTCTTGTTGTTGCAATAAATATACAGATCGTTGAAGTTCCTCTGCAAAGACCCAATCAGAAGCCACAACCATATCAGGTATTTCTGAATTAGTATCTGTTACTTCTAGTAATAATGCTTTGCATAGATCTAAAATCCATCTGGCAGCACTATGAGGTGTTAATTGATGTGTGGTAACAAGTTGAGTGATGGTATAAGAGAGCAATGTGAGTGGAGCTGCAGTAGGATTTTGAAACCATTTCGCCACCTTATCTGCACACTCATGCCAGTCTATAATAGGAACAAGTTTGGAGTGTAAAATTAACTGTAGAAGAGTACTATGAGTACTACTGGATGAAATGTCATTATATTCTAAAGAAATATTTCCTTCATGACTCTGTAGTGCTCTGTATCGACGGACAGCTTCCAACTCCCAATCATTTACTGTAATACTGGAAGCCTGTTTCACTTCACCCTCTTCCCCAATACTTTTATTATTATTATTATTATTATTATTATTATTATTATTTGTGTTCTTGCTTTCAGTCTTTTCCTGTTGATCTCCATCTTTTATCTTGTAGTGACGAACCCTCCTCGCTGAGAATCTGTGGCTTGTAGTACTTGCAGCAGAACTCGGCTGTGGCTTCTCTGGGAGTAGTTGATTCCAACATGCCGAGACGCTCATGAAATACTGCTGATGAGAGAGACTTGTTATCTTTTTTTTCCTTTCCCCTTTTTTTTTTCTTCAATACCTCGTGTGTGGCTATTTTTGTCTCTATTATTTTATTATACCTCAAAAACAAGAAGAAAATAAATATGGAAAAGAGAAGCAAAAACATCAGATGTCTCTGGAGAGGAATAATAATAATAAAAAAAAAAAAAAGACGAGGAAAGAAAAAAAAAAAAAAAAGAAGAGGAAAAACTTCGAACAGGTGAAAGAAATTTTTTTTCGACTAGTAGCTACTAGAATTTTATGTTTTTGATTATATTTTCACGGTATTCCTTGTCATATGGAGGAAGGTAGAAGTATTAATTT
>NW_021639851.1:560500-579054 GCF_002087225.1 Trypanosoma theileri
CAAAAACATCAGATGTCTCTGGAGAGGAATAATAATCATATATATATATATATATATATATATATATATATATATATATATATACAAACACAAAGAGACATCACCCAGCCAACACAATTGTGACATCAATAGGGGATAATGGAGAGAGCGAGAGTGACTCCCTCGCTACAGAGACACCACGAACTGCTGCTGTTGCCGCTGCTGCTCCCTCGCCACTCACATGCACGAAGAGATTCAGCGGTTCTGTTTCCCCATCATCGTGTCGCATTGCAGCCACTGACATGAGACTTCGCCAACATTCTGGACATGGAAACACAGCACCTTTTACAGATGATAATAATAATGACGATGATGATGATGATGACGGAGGAGGAGAAGTAGTTGTAGCTGGAGCTGCAGTATCTCTATCATCTCTAGGATTTTCAGTAATATTTGAATCTTTCGTTGAATCGATATTTCTGCAATGTGAAGAAGTTTGCTGTAATGTTGTAGCATATAGGTAAACATCAGTAATAGCTGAATAACAGTGTCCACTAGCTGCTGCCACTCCAAGTGCATTTTGCTCTGCACAACCCTTAAGAATTCCCCTTAACGTCCTTCCTGCATTAAATCGTCGATGTAGTGCGTGATTGACTCCAGTTGCACAAAACATAACATCTGCATCATCTGTTGGAGATGCTCCAGTATTGGTGTTCCTCTGTTGAGCAACAACAGAGCAGGCTACAAGTGTATTATTACAACCTCCCTCTTCTGTTCCTCCTCTTTTTACCAACGATGCCAGACGTCGGATGTGGCGTTGGTGGTGTGCCTGTAGTGAAGATAGATACCGAATGTGAAGACTGTTATGAGTAGACACTGGTAGGGCCTGTTTTAACGGCAATGTGAAGAGTTGGGAAGCCGTCTTGACTCCAAGGCACATTCACACCCCACCCCCACCCTATTGCTTTTACTCTTTATTATGTGTGCGTCTTCTCTTCTCTCACCTTCTTCCACCACTCTGCACTTACACAGTCTATTTTTATTTTTATTTTGTTGATCAGAGAAGAATAAGAAAGAGAAAATTACAAAAGAAAAGCGTCTAGTGTCATACACCTAGAAACACTGTAAGAGAAGTAATTTAACAAAAGGAAACACACACACATACACACACATACGTACACTGCCTCTTACAGGTAAAATAAAATGTATTTAAACGGCTGCAAATATATACGTATATAGGCTACTGTTTCCTTCCATCCATGCATCCATTTGTTTTGTATTACTTTACACACACAGAGAGACAGAAACCTGGTATTCTGTTCTACTCGCTGGTCGAAGGTTGAAACGGCTTTTTCCATATTTTAGAGATGAACTGAAAGCTGGTTGCGAAGGTCTGAGGCCAGAACCGTACACCAACAATATTACTACTACTACTACTACTACCACTGCCATTATTACTGGAGCTATCATCTGTCATACTTCCTGCAGTAACAATCCCATATGGATCTCCAGCTGTATCCAGTTGTTGCCGTAGAAAAATAGCCTGTTCCTCTGTCAGATTCACTATCGGAGAAACTAAGTCTGGAGACGCTGTTTCATGCACATATTCGAAAGGGTGACATAGTACTGCTTCTCCCCCATAATATTGTTTAGTTTCATTACTGGCATTCACAAGACGCATCATTTCCTGTACAACAAACTCGTTCTGCTGATATGAAAAAGAACATGTACAATAGACCAAAGTCCCACCAGGTTTAAGTTGTGTATAACCATTTTTAAGAAGTTCCAGTTGTAACAAAACTAATGGAGGAAGATCCTTCCCAGTTGATGTATTTGTATTAGCACTTCCTTTTAAGGCTAAATTTAACCGCTTCATGCGGTACATATTGTCAATTCCAGTTTTAGCATTTGGGTCCTCCCCATTAGCAGTATAGGGTGTTTTACTTGCATCATTAAGACACATATGTGCTAGTGACCCATCATGTGAACACTCCGCATCCACAAGAACCCGATCAAATCCACCATAGCCTCCTCCTTCTTTACTATTTCCCATTTTCTCTAGCCGCTTGCGTGCCTCATCGCTTGCAAAAGCGAGTCTCACCTTTCCTTCTTCTCCTTCTCCTTTTCCTTCTCCTTCATTTTCACGCTGCCTCTTTGACCATCGCTGCAGTTCCCGCTCCTCACCGGCGGTCATTCCATTCTGTCGGCGGTGGCCGGACTCCCCCTGAGCGACCCGCACGGCGTCGGCGGCGGTGAGGCGGCGGGCGTCAGCGGCGAGAAGACAAACGTTGGCGGCCCCCCGCCGGCGGAGAAGCGAACGGGCGACGGCGAGGCGGGCGGCCCCCCCGTCCGATCCGACCGCCGCCCCCAACGGCCCAACGGCGGCCGCCAGAAGCCCCAACTTCGCCCCGGGCGCGCAGCAGGCGTCCCACACAATTTCCCCCCGCAGCGGCCGCAGCGCCACCACCGCCGCCGCCGAGGCCGCGTCCATCGACAGTAAAGACACGCGCGGTGAGGGCGGCGTGGGGACGCCAATAGAAGTGCTCCGAGGAAGAGAGAAAAAATGTCGCCGCGGCAACCACGGAACAGGAATCACTTCCCCAACATTCAGTCCAAGCAACTCGGCCAACTCAGCCGTCACGCAACTCTCATCGCTGCTGGTCGTCATGGTAGTGGGCGGGACGGTCGAACACGCGTCATGTGGAAGCACACAGACATAACGTGGCATAGTTCCCATAAACTCAGCCATGTCGTGAAACAACTGTGGGGGGAGGTGATTGGCGCGGCAGTAGTGAATAAACTCCTCCGTGAAGGTATCAGGGTAATCCCGCAGCACTACATCCTTGTCAACAGCCATCCGTCTCTCTCTCTCTCTATCTATCTCACACACACACACAGACACAGACCCCACCGCTTCCCAGACCTCTTTGGAGTATGCAATAAAATAAAAAAAGAAAGAAAAAGAAGGAATAATTAGGTAATAAAGCGAAGAGCACATGCAAAGAATAACATAAAATTAAGGAAAAAAAAAAGGTTTGTTAAGGTTTTTTTTTTTGTTTTTTTTTTTTTTTTGTGAGTACGCGCATGTCATGTAAAATTAGACATACAGAGGATAAATTTTTCATGATGGGACAAAGAGAGGTCGTCTTACTTCCTGACGCATTTCTTGAGGATGATGTATGTTCCTCTTTAAAGATACCCCATTTTCAGTTTTACTGCTGGATATTGGTTGCTGTTTTTCTGATGGGGCCTTAGTGGCCACTTCATCAGGATAACGCACTGGCGTTAGGGGTGAAATTCGTTTAAACTCATTCCATTTTTCCACTACCTGCAATTGTACAGGATTGGGTGAAACCACATGAATACTGGCATCGGGGTTTAGGGATTTAAGCATCACTGCTACGGCAAGTACACGTTCAGGGGCAGTCATACGATCTGAATACTGCAATACTGTTTGATTGTTTTTACTGCTTTCAACTAAAGAATCTCCAGATTTGGAGGAAGAACTAGATAACGTCATATTTTTATCCATTACCGCTATATCTGATTTTTCAATCTTGAATTCATTAAAAGAAGGGAGAGCGTTACTTTTACGAATTAGCAATGGAACTGTAGATCCTTTCGATCCTTCAATTGTTTCTTCTTCCTCTTGCTGCTGCTGTTGCTGTGCGGCCTTTCGTAGTAACTTAACAGAATCTTCTGTAATGGGTCCATCTACAATGTATGTATGAGCGTTTAACTGATGAACTAGCGGTAAAACTCGAAGTGGCGCTTTTTCCGTTATTAATTCTTGAAGACGCTTCAGTACATTTTTAGTGTAACGTCCCTTTGGTGTGCCAGCCATTTCCCGTACACGACGAACAAGCATTCGAATTGAGGAAAAAGGAATTAATACGGAATCATAATGGAAAAGAAGAGATTCTAAAAGTGGGTTAAGGAGAACATTGTGATCTACTACAGCTACACGACCTTGTACAATCCAACGTTGTGAACTTAGACCAATACTTCCAAGTCCTCGTGTAGCAGAACCAACTATATTTCCAAGTTTTGACTCAAATGTAGTAAAAAACATCAAAGCTTCATGAGGACGGTTATGGGCAAGCAATGAATCAATAATTGCAAGACTTAAATAAAGTGATGAGTTTACTGGATTTCCTGGATCTTCATTAAAACGTTTATATTCATTTTCAACAAAACGTACTGCTTCATGATCAAGTTGTAATCGCATTAGATTTGCCAAGACTGTCCGATACATAGCATCAGTAACAGGCATACCGAGAGAATGAGCCTCTGCTATACATCTCACAGCATGAGAAACATCGTTTGAATTTAAAGAAACAAGTGTAGCAATTGTCTCTTTACTTGGCTGAACATTCTTTTCTTTCATAGTTTGAAACAATTCTACACCTTTTGTCCAATTTGCACCTCCCATTGTAGCCATAGTAGCATTAAATAATCCAGCTGTCATATCTACTTTCCCTTCAATAGACTGAAGTACAGCAAGAGACGTTTCCCATCGGTTGGGTAAATGTGACTGTTGTATACAGCGTAAAAGTTCAAGATATACTGCACTATTAGGTGATGCACCAGCACGTACAGCTTTAGAAAAAATTGAAAGAGCTTCTTCACAGGCATTTGCTCTTCGACAAGCATTCATAACCGTATGTAATGCATAGGGATCAAGAGTCATTTTATCTTCAATAATTGCATTATAATGTTGTACACATTCTTTCCAACGTCCTGCAGCTCGATAAGCAGCTAATAAAGCACCATGTAATTTCTCATTGGCTTTTTTTTCATGACATGCCCGTGTCCAATAGCGAAGGGCAGTCTCCCAGTCTTTATTATCATTTGCATGAGCCATTAAGGTACAATAATGTGAAGATGTTAAGGAGAGATGAGCCTCATCTGCTACTTCTACAACAACTTGCGAACGGTCTAGTCGATTCACCGCACGAAGTTTCCGCAGCAGTTCTGATAATGATTCCTTGTTGAGTTCCCGAACTCCCACTGCACGACGAGCCGCCTGTCGCAGTTCCGACATTGGGACTTGCAGCAGTAATCCCACAATGCCTGGTTTGGCTTTACTTGTGGTGTGAAGGGCGTTCTTTCGCTTTCCATACAACAATCGCCCCATGTTTGGGCCCTTCTCTCGTGTATGGGCCTCAAGCCACCGGGTGCAGCGCTGAAGCATCTCTTTCTCTCTCTCAGTCTATTCGTTAATCTCTGTTGTTCTTCTTCTTCTTCTTATCTTTTTAAATTAGTTATGTGAATCTCGGGGTTCGTGGATCGCCAGCTTTTCTTTTCTTTTTTTTTTTTGAATGTAAAAAGGAAGGAATATGTCTTTCCCTCACGGATATAAATAGAGAGGCACACACACACTCTCTCTTTCTCACCCACACTCCGAGAACGACCCCTGTCGTTCTTTTTTTTTTTTTCTTTTGTTCTGTGCTTGTTTGTCCCGTTCATGCAAGAAAAAAAAAAAAAAAAGAACAGAAAGGAGAAATAGGAAAGAAAAGATAGAAATGTGTATACTACCATATATATAAATATAAATTTATTTGTTTATTTATATGTGTGCCTACAATTGTTGCATCTGTTAAAACTTAATCCATATAGGAACCAATGCACAAGAAAAATGTTAAACTGGTTATTATCGTTCTTTTTCTTTTTTTTTCTTTCGGTGTCTTTGTGCGTGTGTTTAACTTATTTGGGAATTATTATACTAACAACAAGAATTAGAATTATTCATCATCATAAACTCATTTTCCCCACCTCAGCTCCATTTCCAATTTCTTCCATCCCTTACAGCTTACCCGCAACTCCCCTTCTTCAGTCTTCTCTTCACAAACAGAGACACAAATATAAATATAAATGGAGATGGACGCCCAGATAGGAAAAACAAACAAACGAAAATAAAGAAAACATATACATACTTGCCCTAATATGTAGAAGAAAACACAATAGATGCAATGCATGTTTTTTTTTTCTTCTTTTTTTCATTGTTCTTATTTCCTCGTGCAACTGTTTGAAATATCCAAGACAAAGTAGAAGAACAATAACAAAAAAAATAATATCACATGGTAGTTGCCGAAGGAAGCGATTAAGGGAATGAAAGAAGAAGGAAAAAAACACGAAGAAAAATATAAACAGAGTGAAAAAAAAAGAGGTGTATAAAGAAATAATAGCGACCAACACATAAAGAAAAACCATCTTATGCTAATAGACGAATTCACTTTACTATTTCCTCAAGTATCCCTGAGAGTAGTGAAAATGAACTGCACAGCTGCTGCCTCACACCACACCACAGAGACTATTACCACCACCACCTCTTTCCCTCCATTTTTCTTTCTTTCGTTATCATTGAGTCTGTGAATACAAGTGGATGAATGCGTATATATCGACACTCCAACAAGACACACAGAACAGGGGTTGGTATATATATATATATTCAGACAGCAAAAGGTTAAAGTATATTGAGTTTAAATGGCATTTGAATACATATTTCTCTGTTTGCCGTTACCACACCCTTTTCAGTTATATCCTGTAAGTAGTTGAGTCGCATTCAAACTGTTTTTAGGACACCAAATAATAGCGGTGACTGATAGCAAGTGAAAAAAAAAAAAAAAAAAAACGCATTTATGAAATACGTGGAAAGGCAGGAAGTACTGCAAATAAGAAAAACACACATATTCAGATCAAAGAGTTTGTTGTTTAGCTTACACTAAAGCGACCTCCTTGTTGTGTCTTCCATTCTTCCTACCACCTTAATACTTAAAAAAAAAAAAAAAGAATCACTGATCACTTAAGACTACCTTTTCAAGTCTTTTTTTTTTTGTTTTAAAAATTCTTATTTTGCTCTTCCCTTTCACCTTTTTTTTTTCTTTCTTTCTTTCTTTCTTTCCCATATAGTTCTCTTTTTATTCTTCTAAATGGGAGTTTATTCATCATTTCAACATATTATCTTCAATCTCAGCCCATGCGCTGCACAAGCATGGCTGACAGTCGCAGTACCACATCCAATGCAAACAACGATCCACGTACCACGCTAAAATCCACCAAATACCCTCTATGATGACTCTCGTGAATACGGAAAAGATAAAGCGCTAAAACAACTCGAGGTGGAAGTGCGGTGTTGGAGGAATCACCACTATTGCCATCCATCATATCAGAGGGCTCCAGGGAGAGTGGGGTGGGAGGTTTGGTGGGTGCAATACCCATCCTTGTCCATGTCTCTGGGGTGGTACGGGCGAGTAATCGGAATGGTGCTAATATTTTCCACTCCATCGCTAATGAGGTTAGAGTAGAATAGATAACACTTAGAGATGTGGCAGCGTTAAAATCACTCATTAAACCAATACGCCATCCAACATTATTGCGTACAATAAAATTTTCTTCTTCTTGTGTATATACCATATGAGATTTAGCCACCGACCCAACACGATGACGATCATTATGACTTGAACCAAGAGCTCCTCCAGATCCATAACGCATACTTCCACCCGTAAGAGAAGGATGATATAAACTGCTATTACTTCCAATATGACTGGAACCAAATGGATTAGATATTTCTGTAACAGATTCTGGTCGCCTTGAAATACTAAAGGCACCAGTTGATACAGGTGTATGTAAAGATACGGCAAATGTCTTTGTTTCTTGTATTGAAGCTGGAATAAAATTACCACCATTATAAGCACGTTTATTAGAAGTGGCATCACCAACATCTAAGAGAACTTCCATAGCAGGGCTTTGGGTTAATAAAAGTCCAAGATTAAGTTCACGTTCAGTTGCCCTAGATACATGCGTTGTCACACGATCAGAGTTACTGAGCATATCATCATCCACTCCTAGAGATTCTGCATCTGCAATGATCTGTTTTCGTCTCTCAGCGTCTAGTAAAATACTATATGCCACAAATCCAGGTCCTCTACCTTGTTCAATTTCACTTCGTATATCACGATCTCGCATTCCAAGAATTCTAGCTGCACGACTTACAACAGTTGGTGATATTCGTTTATCTTGAACTAAAAATAATGCTTCATTATATGAAAGACGTGTAGGAAGATTGGTATTAAACCACACATTATCTCGAATTTGAGGTATTGTAAGTCGTAAAAGTGGATCCACAACTAATATCCTTTCAATTAATTCACGTGCACCGGGAGGAACACTCGATGGTATATGATAACGTCCCTTTTTGATATTATTAAATAACATAGGGACACTTTCTTCATCAAATGGAAGACATCCACAAAGAAGAGCGTAGAGAATAACACCACAAGACCATACATCTACTTCAGGACCAAAATAAAGTTTACCCGAAATAACTTCTGGTGCAGCGTAGTTTGGCGATCCACATGATGTCGCTAAAAATTCTCCATCTTTCATAATACTAGATAGTCCAAAATCAATAAGTTTGACTTGCAAACCCGGACCAAGGAGAATATTCTCTGGCTTCAAATCACGATGAACCACAAGGAAGTGGTGACAATACTCCAGCGCACAGACAATCTGCTGCAGTACATAACGACCAACATCCTCACGTAGTTTTCCTTTCTTTACAATGTATTCATATAATTCACCTCCATCAACGTACTCCATAATGAGATAGATATCGGTGGGAGTGGAGATAACATCGTAAAGTCTACAAATATTGGGATGAGAAAATAATTTCAATATCTTTACTTCACGAAATATTCTCTTATCCATATTCGCATTCTTAAGTTTAACACGGTTAAGAATCTTAATAGCTACCGTTTCTCCCGTTGGGAGATGAATGCCCTTCTTCACCTTACCAAAACTTCCTTTACCAATGGTTTCACCCACAAGGTAATTTTTAATGGTTTGATGGTAACCCGATGAGTCGCGTGAAGTAGCATTAGACTCCCATTTTGTTTCAGACATGAGTAGCACCTTATTACTCAATTATTACTATTATTATTTTTTTTTTTCTCTTTTCTTTTTCTTGGTTAACTATTTATTTTATTACCACTGTGTCTTTTTTTTTTTTTCTTTTTCCTTCGTTTGCTTGTTTCTCAGATGCTTTTTTATATTTTTTCTTTTTTTTCTTCCTTCTCCTTTCAACTTATCCTTTTTCGTCAAACTGCCACTATTCTCGTTTATTATTCTCTAATTTCCTTGGCTGTTCAGTTGCGTGTTGAAGTGCAAAATTACGATATAATAAGGTTGTAAGCAGTACAACCCACCCCTCCACTTCTTGTATTCGCGTATCTACGCGTATTCTTTATTACCTGTTACTCTCTGACCTTATCTTTTTCCCTTTTTTTTTTCCTTTGTACGTTTACACTCACTTTATCCGTCTTTACACTATCACAGTTTCAGGAGTGCACACACACACACACAGATAAAGAGAAATAAACAACTGCACTGCACTCCACTAAATTTTTTTTTTTTGCTGGTTGTGCGTGAAGGTAGTAGAGAAAAAAAAAAAGAAAACGTTCGAGTTTTTTTTAAAAAAAAACTCAAGAACAGCAAGATGAACACAAACACACCCAAACACCAAACACCCAACCACACACGCACTCAGAATAAAAGCTCCTTTTGATTCCTCTTATTTGTTTTCCAACCTTCCGTTATTTTCTCTGATCCTCTCCTCCTATTTAAATAAGGTTTTTTCTTGTATATGCGTCACCTTTTTTTTTTTTTTCTTATTCTTTTCGTGCTACAGGTTGGTAACTTCTCGTGAGGGTATATGGCCTTCTCTCTGTCAATATATATATATATATATATATTGAATGAGTGGGTATGTGTAGTCTTGCGAAAAAGCTCCTCCCACAGAAACAGCTTCTATTAACCTTATTGGACAGAGGTGACGGTCGTGTTCTGCAGACGTTTTCTTCCTTTTGTCCTCAGCTTTTGTTACTTTTTTTTTTGTTGTTGTTGTTGTTCTCCCCCCACTCACTTTTTTCTCTTTCAGATGTGTATAATTTTAGGTGTGGAATATGCGTCTTTTCTTCTTGTTTGAGTTCTGATATATAAATATAAATAATATATATTTATATGTTTATATATCTATAAATATAGATATATTGGTGTATATGTTCAATGCCTGTATATCTCTATTTATCTCCTTGACTTTAGAAGCAAGAAAAGAAGAAAAAGAAAAATACACCATATGCCGCAAGTCTTAATAATAAAAAAAAAGAAAGAACCAACTGAGTATACGTGCATAAATAGCAGGTACAAATAACATTTCGCTACACATTTGTATATATGTATAAGTCAGTTTGTCTTGTTTTATTTTGTTTGTTATCTCCATTTCTTTTTCTTCTTTGGATATTGCCTGACGTTACAAAATCAATTTCATAACTCAAACGAAAAAAAAAGTCAAAGAAAGAAAGAAAGAAATGACTGATTTGTTGAAATTTGTATTATTTATCATTCTCTATCTTACAATAGAACTTGCCCCTGAAGCTGACATTGACATTGTTGCTTTTGCTGATGGTGTGGTTATGTTTTTCCCTACTGTTTTTGATGTTGTGGCTGTTGTTGTTGATGCCGATGCCGATGCTGATACTGATGCTGCTGTTTCTGGTTGTGTGAACATCCTTACGTTTGCGTGGACGCAGTCTTTGCGAAGATGTGGAATGAGCTGCTCCACCGGTGGTGTTACATCCGGGTCCTCCGCATTACAGAAGACTGTGAGCAAAGGTCGTGGCCAAAGCTTTGCGAATGTGTGCAGGACGAGCAAAAAGTCCCCCAGCAAGAGCCGCAGCTGTATGGGCTTTGCGAGAACTGTTACTTCGACTGTGGTGGAGGCCCTCTGCGTGGGCCCGGCGGTGTTGGCGTGGTGCCGGACGTGCGTGACCTTCGGGGTGCTGAGGGCGACGCCGCCGCCGCCGTGTCGCTGCGTGGCCCAGCAGAGGAGGGGGGCGAGGGGGAGGTAGAGGGTGAGGTGGGCGGCGGCGGTGAGGGCGGCCTGGGCGGCGAGGGTCGCCCCGCGGACGAGCGCAAAGTAAACGTGATAAGTGGCGAGGGTGGGGAAGAGAAAGACCGTCACGGTGAAGAGCAGCGTGCCCATCAGCATCTGATCCACCTCAAAGTCGTAGGCGTCCGTTCGTCGACGGAGGGGGTTGTACTTCTTGCCGCGGAACTGCAGGTAGAGACTATGCATGGTCGACACCATCACACGGTAAGGGACGGAAATGGCATGAGAGAGCAATATAAGATGGAGCGATACCAACACGCAAACATCAGAGAGGAGGGCAAAGGCACAACTGGCACCACAAAGGGAAATATAGACAAGAAGTTTGTATACAATTTCAACCCAGTTGAAATTTACTGCAAAATCCCAACTCGTCTGAAGCATTAGTTTAGCAAAAAAACATAAGGTCATATTAAGGTCTTCATTCATTTTGAGACCTGCAGGCCATCCTTCAAACCAATCCATGTATCCCATATGTATATCATAAAGGAAAGTTCTACAAAAATCACTAGATTTTGTCACCAATGCCTTTCCACCAACAGCCAAAAGTAAACTACATACAGTTCCAAGTAGTCCATCTACTACAACACGAGAGAGAAAGTTTATAAGACAAAATCGAAGGAATGCAGGATCTTCATGCTGCATATGAGGTAAAACAGGATGAAGACCACAAACATGTGTACGTCCTTGTAATAGAGCAAGCCAATGAATAATTTCACGTAAACGAAACTCTAATAATGCGGCAGTATAGGAAACTTTTCCAAACCACGTTAGTATAGGTACAAAAAACAATAATAATGTTACTAACATACCAATAAATGCATGTAAATGTGCTTCCCATGAAACCCACTTACCTGAAGTATTTTTTTTTACAGACTTTTCATTTTTTTCTCTAAGTTCAAAAGATTCACGTAAGACTTGAGCAAAGTTATTGGCACTTAAAAGAAGACTAAGTTCAGCATAGTCTGCACTTGTAGGAAAATTCAATCGTGGAGGTAATCCATTAACTGGAGGTGGTGGAGGTAGTGGTGATAATTCATGATATAGATCAGGAGAAAAACTTTGTGTATCTCCTTTTTCTCTATCTCTACGTGTAATACTGCTACTAGTATTAGTTGGAGTAGTATTAGCTACATCATCCATAGAAGTATTACTATCCACAATCTCTTCTTTCTCTTCTTTTATACGTCTTGATGAATTATGTGTTGCACTATTTTCATCAATTCTGAAGGATACTTTTGTACATGGTCCTGCTAAAGGAATCATATGTGGTGGTAACAACACACCCTCTAATGTGGAGTGAGATCCTGAAATACAGAGAGGTTTTCTTCCTTGCAAGAGTGCATCTATACCATTACATCCAAAACGTGATGTAGCACTATACACTGTTGGTGAGACAGAGTAACGAATTTTTGGATCTGTGCGGATAACGTGCAGGTGACATGGTTGTACTCGGTATCCACAACACCATACTTGATCAAGCACAGGTCCTCTATTAAGTTCTAGCCAAATATCACTCAATTGTCGTTCCGTCCGCACCCATCTATCTGCACGTTCTCTAACTCGATCTTCCACATCTAAATGAGGCCTAGATGTGGAAGATACCAGACGTCCAAGAACAAGTAATGAGGCAGCACTAGGAATACCACGTTGTTCATGTTCTTCCTGCTGTGAATGATGTTTTGTCCCTCCATATGAATAATCATCTCGACTACTACTGCTGTTGCAACTGCTACTACCCACAACCCCGGCGTGGCCTTTCATTTCTTTTAATGTCCGCAGTGCGTCTTCAATGGCTGGACTGCGAACCACCATTACGACGACCACCACCAATCCACGGGGATTCCATCCAATCAACCAGCCGTCCTCATCACCCGCAGTATCCCGCTTGTCAATGAAAGGCCACACAAGTGTACAGACATCTGGAACCGTAGACATCACACCCCACAGGCCCCACTCTCTTCAAAAAGCAAACCACTCTATTTATTTCTCTGCTTTTATTATTTTATTTTTTTCTTTTCTTAAATAATATTTGTTGTTGCAATTGTTGTCGTATAATCGTTTTTTTTTTTTTCTTCAATTTTTATCCCTTTTTTTTTTTTTCTCTCTTGGTAGTTGTATTATAGAGAATGAGAGTGAGAGAAAGAAAGAAAGAAAGAAAAAAAAAAAAAAAAGAAACACGGAAAAAGAGATATCTTCATAATAATACCTATTTGTTTTCTTTCCTTATAGGCGTGAACGCACCTGGAGAAAGAATAAATAACAAGTGGTATGAATATAAAGAAAATAAGGTACAAAAAGAGATATCGTCACTAATAGACAAAATAAGGAAAAAAAAAAAACGATAATAATAATAAAATACTCACTCACTCACTGAGCCATAAAGATATCTGCAGGTTAATACAACTTTCACCTTAAACACTTTTCTTCATTTGGCATCCCCCAAAACAATCTCTTTAACAAATTGTTCATAATGTACTTGCCCTCCTTGATCGGCCTCTGCGAGAAACTCTTCTCGCTCTGTCGTAGAGAAGTCACTATACCTCTCGAGAAGTAACTTCATGGTTGCTGTGGGGATATATCCCACTCGTTTCCCATCGAGTGCTCGAAAGGCCTCAATGAGTTTTGCCGCTGCTGCCGTGGAATCACTGCCAGACATTTCTTTCAGAAACAACTCCTATTTTTTTTTTTTCTTTTCTTTTCTTTTGCTTCTGTCCTGAAAAAGAAGAGATATGGTGAAAGAGGAAAAGGCATAGAGATATGAGGAACTAGCAAATTGATACACACCAATAGAAACCAAATACGAAGAAAAACAATCCTTATAATAAGAACAAAAGCAGCAAGAGCCACAAAAATGGGGAATAGAGTTTCGTCACGAAGACCACCTCCAAAAAGTAAGAGAGAGAAAGAAAGAGAGAAATCGATGGATAAATAGAATGCTTCTCTTTCGGCATACATTTTTTTTTTTTTTTCTTTTGCTGTTAACACCAGCATCTTTACTTATTCTTTACTTCATGTCGTCTTGTACAAGTCATTCTTTATTTTTTTTTTTTTAATCTCGCTACGCATTTTCATCTTGATCATTAAAATTATCACCATCACCTTCACCATTATCAACATTATCATCAACAGCATCAGCAGCAGCGGCCGTATTATCCTGAGAATTGTCATCCTTCTTATTTTCCTCATGCATTTCCGTAACCAGCGTGGAATGGGCATTCTTCTCTTCCTCTTTTCTCTTGTTAATAAGGGACCATTCCTCTTCAGCAGCTTTCATTCCCTCCTGCAGCTCCAACATATCTCGCTGCAGCTCAGCTAAATGTTTCTTCTCTTTCTTCAGTTCAGCCTCCAGTTCGGGGGTTTCCTTCTCATGCGCAGTCGTTAGGGCCAACAAATTCTTTAAATGCTGCAGTTCTTTCTCAACTTCGCAGAGTTCTGCTGTCGCCGTTTGTGGGCTTTGTTGTCTACACCAATCTAAATCCTCCTGCAGTTCATTATGTGTTTTCTCAGCCACACTGCACTGTTGGGCCAGTTCTTTTTTATGTTGATTAGATTGGGACTGAAGAGCAGCAGAGAGTTCATCCACGGAGGGTAATTCCTGTAAAATAAATGGGGTCGCTCCAAGAGAGAGGTGTACTTCATCCAGTTCTTTACAAGCATCAAATAACGTAAAATCAGTATCATCATCAATATTAATATTAATATTATTATTATCATCCGTAGCGGCAACATCATCAGACGATTTTGTTGGGAAAGACACACCAACTTTTCCAAGAAGAAGCCGATCTGCTGCAATTGATATTCGCAGAAGAATCGCTATCTCTTTATATAGTTGTTTTTCATCTTTAAAAATATTTTCAAGACCATGAAGCTGTGCATTAAATAATTGAACAAGTATCTTGACTTGCTCCGTAAAAACACTAAGAATCGGTTTTTGTAAATCACTATCTTCTTCTTCTTCATTTTCTTCATTATAGTTATAACTTTCTTCTCCTCCTTCTCCTCCCTCCTCTTCTTCTTCTTCACCTTCTACATCATCATCATTTCTATCCCGAGGTGTTATTAAATGTTTACTACGAGATAGTATTTGAAGTTTCTCAGCTAATAACTCTAAAGCTGGACTACTGGGAGGAGCAAAAAGTTTAATCAATGCAGCATCTTTTATCTGTTGCTGAAGTCGAGAATTCTCCTTCATACATGTTACTATAGAACTATGTTGGGCATTTGCTTTTGCATCATATTCAACAAACTGTTCCTGCTGCTCAACTGTTGATGAACATGCTGTAGAGTTTCGCATGACTGTACCAATTATCTTTTCCGTTACCATTCTCAACCGCTTTGCGAGTACTGCACAACAATGCTGAAGAAGATATAATCGTCCTTCTTCTGTTGTATTATTATTATTACTATTACTATGATTATTATTAGATGAACTTGTACTAGTTCCAGCATCTGTGATAAAAGACAAACCCCCTTCCATCTCATTATTTACGAATGGCCATGGAAACAAGGGTGAGGATGTTAACCTCTCACGAAGCAGTTTTCGCAAGTACAACACTTCTCGACTGAGATGTTCTTTCAATTCCTCCAATTGTTGAGATCGTTGCAGTACATGATTTAATGCCGCAGGTGTTACTGTACGGAGAGGGACTCCTGCAGTTGTTGCTAATAATGCGGCCACCGCGACTTCTGTGCGGTGAAGTTGTTTCTGCAGTTGTCGTTGTTGATGGAATTGCTGCTGCTCCGCCGGTGTTGGCTGCACACATGCCAAGTGACTGTGCATTTGTTCCTCCGCCGTGAGAAGAGAACGTTCAATTCCCCAAAGTGCATATGTAGACCATCTCGCATTTAATATATTCACATGTGAGGAAAGAGAATTTTTCACACTACATAAGGCATTTAATTTATCCTGTAATTCTTGTATGAGTTGTATTAACATTTGTATAAGTTTTGCTAATTTAGGATCTAACTGTGGTAAGAGTTTCTCCAAAGCCGAATGCATTTCTTTAAACTTCTCTTCATCTGTGATGACTATGGATGAATCCTGCACGATTTTATCTTTTTCTACTAGAGGTGCTGTTGGCATCCAATGTTCATATTCAGATAAACTTCTATTATGATGATTTCTCTCTTTTACACCCGTCTGAGCTGTTTCTATATACTGCAGAGAACGTGCATGCATGGCCAGCATTTCTAACTCTGTAGCACTATCATACACTTCCATCAATGTGAATAATTCCGTTGGATCATCATTATTATCATTATCTTCATCCACTAGAGTTTCTGTTTCTTTATTAGAGCTACTAACAGCAGCACCAGTAGTAGTAGTAATAGTAATAGTAGTAGTAGATACTTCTCCTTGTTGAATCTTTTTATTTCGTTTTCGCTCTAATTTCATCACCGCATCCCGAAGACGACTCTCACAGACGCGAAGTATTTCATTCTTTTCTTCTGCAAGTGTCATGTGAAATTTGTGTGTATGTGTGGATTGTTTCTCTGTGGCTTCCAACTCTGCGAGCCGAGAGAGATGAACATTGAAGGATTCCTCATCCACTCCATCATCCTCAGCATCATCTTCATCCTCTACTGAGTATCCAATACACGGCACTGTGGCTATTGTTGTTGTTGTTGTTTCTATTGGATTCACTTCTGCTGCTGCTGCTGCGGTGTGATCATATGCAGTAGTTGTGTGGATATCGTTATTAGGATTACACACGGTGTGAGATTCCAGACGGGCTGCTTTTAATTGAGGTTCATCCTCCATAGTGGTATTATTATCTTCTTCTCCTTCTTCTATTTCTTCTTCCTCACCACTACTACTACTACTACTAGTACCACTTCTTTGTTTCTTCATATTTTTATTATTATTATTATTATTATTATTATTATTGCTACTACTACTATCGTTGTTGTTGTTGTTAATATTGTTGTTGTTGTTAGCAGGGCTTGTGTTACTCTTGACAGTCTCTGAATTGTGTATTGGTGACTTCTCCGCTTCCATCTCCTCCGCGAAGGGATTATCGTCGAACTGTGATGAGAACATAATTTCCTTCTCTCTCTTTCTCTCTCTCTCTCTGAGTGAGTGAGTGAAAGTAATAAAGAGAAAGAGAAAGAGAGAGAGTCCTTTCTTTCTTTCTTTGTTGTTGTTGGTCTGTTCAATAGTGTATTTTTTTTTTTTTTTCTCTTTCCTTTCCTATTTGTGAAGGTCTATACGGGTTTACTTTTCAGTAGCGCCCCTCTTCTTCCTCTCACTATCGGCATTCCCCAAATGAAAGTATATATATACATATATATATATATATATATATATAATTAATAAGAAAAGAGAAAAAAGAGAGAAAAAAAGTAAAGATTTATGTAAAAGGGAATCACAAGAACCACCAATACATTACAAGCAATAAATAGATATAAAGGTATGTAAGCATTTCTGCTCACTACCACCAGTTCCAAACGAAAAAGAAGGTAATTGAAATAAAGGAAGGAAAAAGACACAAGTATGCAGGTAGATAAAGAATGAGAAAGAAAGACAAGAAGAAGGGAAGAAACATATTGTGGTGAAAAAACAAAAGAAGAAACATAAAAAAAACGAAAACAAAAACAAACGCACGCACACCTATACACCTAAATAGATTACGGTATGAATATATATATATATATATATATATATATATGCACGTATGCGTGTGCTTGGATGCACTATTTTTTTTTTTTTTTTTTTTTTTTTTTTTTGCGCTAGGAGCCCACCACGCGAAGCAATGAGAATGAAAGAAAAAAAAAAAAAAGAAAAAGGGAAGATAAATTCAAACAAGGAAAAAGTGTCTAAGAAAAGAAAAGAAAAGAAAAAAAAAAACAAAGAAAAAGAATGAAGGTATGTCACTTCCTATCAATTCTTCAAATCAAAGATTCAAATAAAAGGTAATTCTGCTTATATTCAATTAAGTCTCCTTTTTTTAAATTCTTTGTATACACACAAAACCGACATTTTTTTTTTTACTTTTTTTTTTTCTTACTTTTCCGTTGTGATACTTTACGGTATTTCACTCTTCACCTTTAACAACACAGACACACAATATACAAATAGTTTATATATATATAACTATATAAATATATATAATATTCCAATATTATTACTATTTCCTCGTTTTCCTTTCGTCCAGAAATTATTATTTTGGTTTCCATACTTACACACACACACACTCTCTCTCACACAAACAAACACACAGACACAGAGAAGTCTACACTCTTATTATATATATATATATATATATATATATATAATAAGAGTGGGTATTCTGCTGTTCTAAATATCATGTAAATATTTGTGTGTACACCTGAAATATACACTAATAATAATAATGTAAACACCAAGTTGTTATTTGCACTCCATATATGAACCGTAAAAAAAAAAAAAAAAGATATGATATTATCAATAATAATAATAATAATAAAACCACAAATAGGTGAAAACGCGGATCGCGAAAATCACATAAAGTTCCAATTACATTTTCCAATGTCGGTATATAAAAGACCTCAAAAATGATGCCCAGAAATACTATGAGGAAACAATACCAATAATTTATTATTATTATTATTATTATTATTATTATCACAATAATAATAATAAATACAA
>NW_021639851.1:579724-614855 GCF_002087225.1 Trypanosoma theileri
AATAATAATAATAATAATAATAATAATAATAATAATAATAATAATAATAATAATAATAATAATAATTAATCATATCATTAATATTAATGATATTGTATTCGCATTGCATGCATATCATATTGGATGAGGGGAGGGGAATTGCGTGTATGATGGTGCTACCCACCGCAACGAGGAAAAGGAGAGTCGTGTGCACATGTGAAGGATAACAACGATCTTCAAATAAAAGAAAGCAGCAAATAGGGACCATTCGAAGAAAAAAGAAAAGAAAAAACACAGAAGATCCAACAGAAAAAAAAAGCAGCATTGAAAAAAGGGAGAAAAAAAAAGGTGAGAGAAGTACTCACGGGAAATATAGATATTTATTTATATATATATATCTAAAGAAGAAGAAAAAAAAAAAAAAAACTAAATTTTTCTGAAATTATTTTTTTTTTCTTCGTTTTGCTTGGTGTATAGAGAAAGGATGCTGAGTTATTATTTTTTCTAGTATTATTCTCATTCCCCCCATTTTTTTTTCTTTTTTTTTTTTGTTTTTCTTTGATTTGTAGGTACCATGTGCACATATGTCAGTAGATTTCTTTCTTCCTTTCTTTCTATTTCTCTCCACTCTTTTTTTTTTATTATTATTTTTATTTTTATCCTTTCTTCGCCAGCTCTTTCATTCTCTTTATCTCTCTCTCACTATCTCACTCTCTGTGTTCACCCGACTAAAACACAGAGAAACATAAATACATACGAAATAACAATAGTTTCAGCAATAACAGAAACAATAGGAAAAAAAAAAAAACAGTGATAATGACAACAATAATAATAATAGTAGTAGTATTAATGACGACCCTTTTCAAAAGTTCCAGAATCTAAAAAAACTTTGGTGAGCGGGAGTGAATAAAGATAACATTGTCCTCTAGAGCTTTCTTCGCCAGCTGCTTCTGATGTGGTACACCAGGTGATATAATAGGCCTAACACGAGATCTCACTGTAGAGAGTGATTCCTCTTCTTGTCGCTGTCTCTGTCTATGCCGTTGTTGATGTTGTTGTTGCTGTGGTGGTTGTTGACTTTTAGAAACGCCGAGTGATTCTGTGTTTGGTGTTGCGGCGGCGGATGTGATGATATTCGTTGTGGAAGCCTCCGCCGCATCTGTTTGAGAGACATCCAAGTCATTATATGCAATCTCCTCTAGTGGATGAAAACTAATCATCGCCTCACGTGTGCGTCTTCGCAGTTGTGCCCGCGTGAAGTCCACATTAAACCACGTCACATCACGTGATCCTCGCAAGAAGAGGGCGTGTTGTGTGATGTAATCCACAAAACTCTTCGCACTTCTTTCATCGGCTTGATGGGCCGCCAAAAAGGGAAGAAACGGCGAGATATTCCCTTTGAATCCAACAGCACCAGTGCTAGTTCCAATACTAATACTATTACTGCTTCTTCTTCTATTTTTACTCCGTCCATCTCCCATGGGTATATTGGAATCAAAACTACATTCCATAAGAGAATTAGCACCTTTGACAGCCGCAGCTCCATCATCATTATCATTAGGATTGGATGTTCCTTTACCATTAGCCGCAGAAGATTCGGGATTTTTGGATGTTAACATACCACTCTCACTCTGTAAGGGACCAAATGCTGATGGTCCATCATTACCAAAGCCAATACTTCCATCAGACTGAAGATCAAACGTTTCATCACTAGATAATGCCGTAACGGGAATAGCTGGAGCTCCTTCATTCGTTTGTGCCCTTTTTGTCTGTTTTTTGACTTCTTGTGGTGGATCAATTGTTAATGAGATTGTTCGTCCAGAGTTCGCCGTGTACTTGGATTCAACAAGACAGCTACTAAGTGGGACTGCTAAAGGTACCGATACCGGTGCCGTTACCTTCTTTACACGCACTTCACTTTCCACTATTTCATCATTTCTTGTTATTGTTGGTATTGTTGGGGATGTTGGTGATGCCTGTGCGGCTGTTGCGGTTGCAGCTGTTGGTACAGTTTTTCTCTTCAAGTGCACCCCACGCGCATTGTAATCAGGGACCATAGATGACGGTTTCATCGCTGTGTGATTGGAGTTGTTGCCAACACCATGCACGGAACCCGCACGGAGAGTTATACTCGTAGAGAGTGATCGTGGTCTGTCTGAATCCCGGCATTTGCCTACAATGGCTCCCATCTCTCTCTCTTTCTCTTTCTCTTTCTCTACAATCTCAAACGAGAAGACAATCCCCACAAAAGCAAGAAAACACAAGAATTTTCTCTGTATATATATATATATATATATATATATATATATATATATATTCCTTCTCCGCTGACTGTTTTCTTTATGGTTTCCCTCCCCCTCTCTTTTCACGCCGTAGGTTCTCTTGTGAAGAAAGCGAGAGAATAAGAACAAAAAGAAATATATAAAATTAACACGCAGCAGCAGCAGCTAGAGTGTTATCCGTCCACACCAACGCCGGCGATTGAAGGAACTTGCAGAAATGTGTGAGAGAGAGAGACCGTGAGTGTATGTACGTAAGAGACCAGAAACTATAATACTACAAAAGATTGACTATAATATACACACACACACACACTCTCACACAAAGCGCCAAACTTTTATGTCCGCCTTAACACACCCGGACGTATATTTCTTCTCCCTCCACCAACGACAATGCTCACTACAACCAAAAAAGAAGTGAAACAAACAGAACAAAAACAAAAGTAATGGAACGAAAGGATTTGGAAGGGTCAGAAAAGCACCTGACTAAAATATATCCAAATTACTACTTCTGTTTGTATATATATATTTTTTTTTATATGTGTGCTTGTGCCTGTGGTTGCGATGTCTTCCTCAGCCCGCACTTCTTTATTAGGAGAATAGAAGAAGGAGAGAAAAGAAAGATAGAACTTCCATCAGCAACACCACGAGAAATAAAAGAAATGCAATAAATAGTAATAATAAAAAGAGCAGTCGTAAGCAAAAAACAAAACAAAAAAAAAAAAAGTGTGATAGTAGATAGCCAAAAAACAGCAAATACTTATGGACACACACTCACACACAGACACAAACACGAAGGATAAAGAAAGAAAAAAAAAAAGATCAGTTAATTACGTATTTGGATGCTTCTATTACACGGTGCGACTTGGTAGTTTAGATTTATAATTTATTTAACTCAATTAACCCAAATCGACTATTTCTCAGAAAATTCTTTCATTCCTTCCTTCTTTCATTTCTTTCTTTTTTTTTTTTTTTGGTTTTCGTTGCTTAGTTCCTTTCCTTTACAAATCTAAAAAAAAACAAAAAAAAAACATTTATAATCTCTCCTCTTCCTTTCTCTCTTTTTTCTTTTTTACTTTTCTCTTTCTCTCTTTTTTTCCTTCTTTTCATATTCTTTAATAGGACGAGACCGATGTAGCCGCACCAGCATTCCCATTCACTGCCGCTGCTGAAGAGCGGGCCTTAAAGTCATCCTCCATGGCCGCTTCCAACGCCAGCACGAGTTGACGGTACCGCAGCGCTGTGGCCTCCGCCGCCCGAAACTCCTCCAATGAGTGATGAAGTGAACACCGCAGTTGTTGTTGTTGTTGTTGTTGTTGTTGAGATGATGATGATTGTGTGTTGTTGCCCAGACACGGGGCGGCGGCTGCCCACTGCAGAAACCGCGAGACTTCACAGACATCATCAATGGGACTTTCATAATCATCGCCCTCATCTACCTGAAGAGCATCGGTATCACTGTCCTCACTGTCAATATCACACATGTTATCATCATCATTATCATCATCATCTCCATCATCAATGCCGAGTACATCATCATCCTCAAAGTCAACATCCACTACTTCATCATTATCTGCATTACCACTGCGAATCTCTGCAATATTCTTTTCTGAAATGCGGCATCGTGGTTCAAGAAGGGCATCATTGCGGAAGATACAGTATTCAATGAGTGTTAATGTGGGTTGCATATACACATCAAAACCACTCAAATTGCTATGATGAGCAAGGTATTCAAGAAGTGAGGTTAGACCAAGTGCAATAACTTTACGTGTGAGAATAGAGAGATGATCTACAATTTCCTGTGCATTATCATTCTTATTATTACGTTTTCCTTTTTTCCCCTTCTTTACAGTCTCTGGTGTACCAATAGCTCCACGGAAGAAGTGAAAGAAAGCATCAAAGAATTGTGGATAGGCATTATGCTCCATAATGATTTGTAAGGTTGCCCCAGCATTATAATAGAAGGCATCCATCATAGCAGCCACAATCCAAATCTGAAGACGAACATCACTTTGACGAATCGTCTCATCTGCCAAAGCACGAAGTAATAATAATACAAAACGGGAAAGATATGGATCAAAGAGACCAGATACTTCTTTACAATGTTTTGCTTGATGTAACATAGCTTCAATTAATTGTGGTACGGCAATATGATCCTCCACACCACAAACAGCATTAAATAACATCTTTTCACAAGCTTTATACGTTGCTTCCATAAGTTCAGTATTTTGAAAGTATTGTACTGTCCCATTAGATACATAACTGTCAAGTACTTCTTCAATTCCAACGAAGAAATCCACACCAACACCAGTATCTATGGAATTAAATAATAATGGTAAGATTTCCCAACAATCCGATGGAATAGGTTTAGAAAAGTTATTAACATGCAGAACGATAATAAGTGTCTTTTCCATAAATTCATAATTATCTGGATACTCCAATACCTTCTTTGCAAGGAGTAAGAGATCAGACCTCATATTATTAATAGTCTCAATATTATGTCTAGAAGCCTGTACAATAGTATCCAAGGCATCCAACATGGCACAAGCACTCATATCTGCACGAGAATAATAGGCAATATTATCTTCATTCATAGCCTCTTCTTGCTGAGCTAAATCAAATGCTGTTGCGAGGAAGTGTTGCACAAGCGTTTTACCAATCTTTCCTAAAACAAATGTTAACTCTGGTGCAAAGTGTTCCACAAGATAAAGTAATGCTGTAGGAACAAAGGTAGTTTGAACTCTATTAAGAAATCCAATACATTCCTCTACCAAAGGTACAAGAATAGGTCGAATATACGGTAATGCCCGTTTCATTTCCAAAAAGGTACACATCGCATCAATAGCCCCTAAACGAATTCTTGCATTACTGTCTTGAACAAGAGAACATATCAATTGTGTAAAGGAGGCAAAATGTTCTTCAGAGGCAATAGGAACTTTAGAGTATCGCTGACACACCACAAGGGCTTTACATCGTAGAGGAACAAATGGAACCGTAGGAAGAACACGTGGGGCTACAAAAGTAACAAGTACTTGTGCCATTTGTGTTTGCCAAATTTCAGGAACTTTTCGAAGATGTTTTCGAAGTACAGAAAGAAGATGAAGAAATCCAAAAGTTCGTGGAAAAGTTTCATTATTATCTTCCTGTGAGAGTCCAACTGTTAAGATTTGAATAATTTTTTGTAGTGAATCTTCATGATAATCTTTTCCACCTTTAATCATCGCTAATATAGCGTTAGAGGCGGCTTGTCGTTGGGAAATCTCACCTTGATCAAATCCCTCTTCCATCATGTACTGTACAAAATCTGAAAGATCACTGTCATCTGCAAATGCTGATTCATCTTCTTCGTTAAAACATAAATAAGGAAAGAATAAAGATTCCACTACATGCATTAACTCTGGAAGAAGATACTGTTGATAAAGTGTTTTGTCAAGCGTACATAATTTAATATATCGTATAGCGAACATATCTGCCTTTTGGTGTAAACTTCGTGCCTTTGAAGTGGCCGCATACTCCAACCATCGCTTCCATACACCAAAGAAAGCGGCCGCATGTGTTGTTAAGAAACGTTTCGCAATCGGTGGAGGTTTTTTATTTCGTGTGGCATCATTTAAAACAGAAAAAGAAATCATCGCAATTCGTTTCAGGCAACGTACATAAGTTTCATATACTTTCTGTGATCCATTGGCGGCGGCTTCACATGCAGAAACAAAATGTCGTTCAGGGTATTGAGACATTTCTTGAAACCATGCATCAAAAGCCGTTGCTGGAATTTCTCGAGTTTCTTTTACTTGCAATGCGGTCTCAACAACACACTCCATCGCTTTAAGGACCATATGATCCACCCGCAAGTCTGTGTAAGATAAGAAAGAGGGAAGTGCTGTAAGGAGACAACTACAAACCTCTAATTTAAGTGGCATAGGCTCAAGTTGAGGTGTCTTAAATCTCTTGATATACACATATAATAATCGCAATGAGGCTAAGGCGTGTTCTACAGAAACACTCGCCTTATCACGTGTAATTTCTGGCATAAGTTGTGGAAGATAATTCCATTCAAATGCACTAATAATATTAGCAACACATTCACAAATGATGTTTTGATGCTTCTCTGAAACCACAAAAACACCATTATAGAGAAGTGTTTTTACCTCATCCAATACTCCTGGTATAGTGGAGAGCTGCTCCTCATCCAGTGTGTGTACAATGCAGTTCTTTGCATAAATGAGGGCGGAAAGACTTTGAGCGGGTGGAATTGTTGTGTCAACACCAGCGCGAAGAAGTGCGCAGAGATGAGTTGCGGCGTCCGGTCCATTAAGAGCCGCTTCGAGTTGTGCCGTTGCGGCCAATCGCGCCTCCCGCTCTCCACCGTACGCAACGGCAAGAAGCTGAAGTACGTCCATTAGTTCGTTTACACACACACACAGAAAGAGACACTTCTTACTCTCTCCTTTTTCAGAGAGTAGATGTATGTATGTATGTATGTATGTATGTATGTATGTATGTATGTAAGGTTGTGTGTGGTGGTGTGAGTTTCTTTTTAGTCCGAGAGAAAAAGAGAAAAAGAGATAAAGAAAGAAGATACAATCATAAAGTAGTCGTAATAAGAAAGAAAAATAACACAAGGAGGTATGTTTACACCCTGTTTGAATGGTGTTGATTTCTGTCTCCTATCCGTTTTTCCATTACAGAAGACTATAAGGACAAGCAATAAGAAAATTTCTTTACATCGTAATACGAGTATGCACATATACATTTTACATACACACACTCACACTCAAACAGTGAAATGGTTAGAGGGAAATATAAGCGTAAATAATAACAATAACAATAACAATTACAATTACAACAATAACAAAAACTGTGTATTCAAATAATTTACACCATAAAATTTTTCGTTCCAGTGGCTATATAAGCTGCTACTCCAGGTGATTTGTTATAGGGAGATGATGCCTGTGGATTTGCAGGATTAAACGGTAATAATTGTTCTGGATGACGTAGAGCTTTACTTAAAGTAAGAAGAGAATTTGTATCTTTTCCATTGCCATGCAGTGCCAACGTTGTGGATGTACCATATGGGTGTGCAGCTTGTGTATCATTTGAATCTTGAATAACAGGATAATGTAGAGATGCCTGTTGCCATGGTCGAGATTTAAAAGCTGCTTTCAATACTTCAGGGAGTTCTTTACGACCATTAAAGTGACCTCGCGGTAGTTTAGCATAGGCCATATATAATGGTGGTTTCCCACTCTTCTTATGAGGAACAACAGGTGTATCTAATGTCTCTTGTTCCATATTTCTTCTTCTTCTCTTCTCATCATATGAGAGTAAGGGTAAACTTGGTCTTCTATACATCATGGATGGATGATGCGTAGCAGATGCCGTGTCATTTGGTGAAGGAGTACGGAGTTGTATTTTGGTATTTTCACCATACTCCTGCAGTATTTGTTGAGTGACGGTTTCCATCTCCAGTGGAGTGTCCTCTAAGAGTGGAATCACAACAGCCTCATCCTCTGTTTTTGGTAATCGCACAATAAGGGTTGGGGCCCCACCAGCACTATTGCCTTCACAAAGGAAAAATGGTACATTCGTGTTTTCACGAATGGATTCAACAGCAAGATTAAAACGATTATTACTTAATAACTTCTTCTGACGCATATCTGCAAGCCAACGAAGTAAGGCTATAATATCTTCCATTTCTTCTTCTTCTTCCTCTTCTCCTTCTCCTTCTCCTTCTTTCCAAATCCTAGTATCATCAACACTACGATAACTACCGATAGTCGATAAACCACCAGGTGTTGATCTTAATGTAGGGGATACTCTTGCTGATGCTGATGCTGCTGCTGCTTCAGGAGATTTTGCCTTCTTACGCACTTTTGCCTCTTCTCGTAAGGCTTGCAAACGTTTTTGTAAGGCGGTGTCCGTCTGGAGTACATTTTGTTGAAGTTGCTCAAGTAAATCACATCCTCTTTCAGATAAAGCTATAGTGCGTAATTCATCTGTGGCATCACTACTATCTTCTAGTCTGCTACTTAACACAGAACTAGGTAGAGATGATGCGGTTAATCTGGGCAAATATACAGTACCACTACTCTCTGAAGAAGTTTTTGTACCTTTAAATAGTTCTTCTTTACCCTGATGCTGCTTCTCGTGAAGTTTGTTCTTTGATGGTGAAGATAAGGATGCTGCAGTTGGATAAGTAGTAGATGATAAAGTTGCCATAGATACCACATATCCTTCTTGTGTACCCTTTCTCTCTACAGATTCTCCAGATGATTTAGATTTATAATGATCTAAAGAAGTAGTACTTAATTCTTTTCCACTTTCAGAATACGTTAAAGTTTTATCTTTTTGTTGTCTGGAAAGTGCAGCTACTCCTTTTTTTTTCTTTGGTGGGGCACGAGTCATACATTCACGTTTATTTCTCTTAGCCATTGACACTGATGAAGTTAAACTCTCTATTGTTTGATCAGCGGCAGTAATATCGTCTGCGGGTGAAAGAGATTCTTCTTTATTTTTCTTATCCTGCGTTAATACCTTTTTCATCGACTTTACACCTTCTTTTCCTTGACGAGATTTTCCCAAATCTGTTCCATCTCCCTGGTCACTGGTTTGCAAGGTATCAAAAGATGAAAACAAGTTTGAAGGATCATTATCACCTAAAACATGTCGGTTACTTGATTTATATTGTTTGGATAAACGTTTTTTACCTGTTGCTCCATCAACTAAATTCTGAGTATCTGTATTATCATTTAAGCCAACACCTAGAGATCCTGGTAAACCTGACTCTGCATTCACTATTCCAAGTTGTGATATTTCCAAATTACTGGCACTACCTTCACTATCGTTTAGGTTATTTATTCCCTTCTTTGCATTAACACCTTCTGTTTTATGTACACCCTTTTGAAAGGGAAATTTTCTACGTTTTTTAACAGCACCAGTTGAATCATCACTTTCCGTATCTAATTCCATCCCCTCTAATACACCTTGACTACCACTCCGACAAGGCTGGGTTTCACCCGCATCATTGATGGTTTTAAGAAGATCACCACTACCACTACTACTTCTGCTGTCATTATTATCATCATTATTATCTTTTTTCTGATCACGCTTCCCTTTGAAATGCTTTTCCACCCGCAACTCTCCATGCTTTCCGGAAACTTCAGTAGAAGAACCTTCTATCGGTGCACTTTCATCCATTTCATTCAGTTGTACTAAACTTCCGGCACGAAGAGAGGCGCGTAAACTAGCAGCAAGAGATGGGGAATCCCCTGATTTCAATTGACCACTACTTTCAGCATGACTTATATTCCCTTCTTTTGCCTCAAATAAAATTGAAGAACCAAGTTTACTACTGCCACGGCTACGTATTCTTCTTTCTAAAGATAAACTTCCAAAAGATAATCGATAACTGCTTTTAGATATATTGCTGTATCCGCTTCTGGAAGCATTCGCCTTTTCACTACGAATAGCTGATTCCTCCGCGTCCAATAACATCGAGTATGATCCACCTGGAACACTAAAATCCATTATTCCTGATTCTCCCACCATTGAAATAGAAGTAGATCTCGGTACGATCTTTTTTCTTGGCTTACGATGCGGAACAGTTTCAGCTCTGCAAGCATACATACAACCCGCAATCGTTGATAATGGACCTCTATGTGGAGGTTTTCTCGGTTGTGCATTCTCAGCTGTACTTCGTAGAGGTGGTGGGAGAAATCGACGCCGTTTCCGCGCTGTGTGTTTAGCAGCACGTGAACACTTCTGTTCTCCACTTTTTACAGTACGTCGTGAAGATTGTCTCGTTTTATTAGTCTTACTAGTAATAGCAGTAGTAGTAGTAGTAGTAGTAGTAGTAGTAGCAGTAGCAGCAATAGGAACAGGAAGAACAGTAGTAGAAGCACCTTCACCAATACTAGTAGGTGGAGATGGGAGAGAATCTTGCAATGTATCTATGGTGGAAAGTTTTTCCGTTCCTTCTTGAGATACATTATGTGTAGAAACCACTGGTTCCTTTTCATCCTTCTTAAGTTTGTGATGCTTTGTGTTGGCACCCCGTACCTTATCGGTTTCATTACCAACCGTAGTCATACCACGCTCTCTATCTCGTTTAAATTGTGCTACCGCAGTTACTTGATCATCCACATCCTTTAGCATTCCTATACTAATGGAGAGATTTCTTCTATCTGGGATTGAAGAACGTTTTGGTTTTTCCACACTTAATGTAATACCTTGATGATTGACCCAAGCCAATAAAGTATCCTGAACATTTTTCGGTATACTATTAATACAGTCACTTGGAACAAAGGAAAACTCTTCTACGAGTTTCCTTTTTTGAGCACCTTTATTAGATTTCTTTTTACCTCCACGATCTTGTTTTTGTAGTTCCTTTTTATTTGAAATATTCTTATCCTCTCTTATTCCTTCAACCGCCTTTGCCTTGGATTTATCTTTCTCTTTTTTCTTTTCTTCCTCTTCCTTTTCCTGTTCTGCCGTCTTTTGTTCTTTCTCTTCTTCTTCTTCTCCAGGTTCCGTCCTCTTTTCTTCCTCTTCTTCTTCTTTCTTTGCACACATCACAGCTAATATAGACTCTGGTAGAAGTGAAGTAGAGGATATCTCACTCATTCCTCTTCTTACCCAGTATGGGGCGGCTCTTAAATAGTCCAGGATAACTGTTATAAATTGAGATTCCGTGCTCTTCTCATCTATAGTCCTCTTAACCGTGCGGTCTTTACTTGAATCCAGAACTTTACAGGCATCTATAATCACATTATGTGGACCTGCAAGAATAGCACCATTCTCTAATGGCTGTTCAAAGGCGTTTCCTGTTAATTCTCCACTCGCATTTTCCATAATTTTCACTGCTGCCACTGAATGACGATAGAAACTATTTCCCTCCACCTTTCCTTGAGAGCGTTCATTCATTGTGATTCCAATATTACCTGCAAGAAAGATATTTTTGCGTAATGTCAATGTACAACCATCCTCTAACAATACAGCCGTACCACCCGTTATAAAGGAGGAATTCTCTACTAATCCACCACCACTTGCAGATAACAAGGGATATTGTATTTTTGATACTCCCACAAAATTACAAAGATGAAATGTTGGTGAGGATAAGGATGAGGATAAGGATGTGTTTAGCACCACTAATTTACTATGTGGTTGACTAAGAAAGAGACAATTGTAAAAGAGTGGATTGGCATCTCCTAACACTTCCACTGCCGTTACACATCGAATGAATACACTATTCATGATAGTTCCATTTCCATTTTCCTGTATAAGAACACCACAGGGAAGTTCATAAAATAAACATTCCACTACCATACCTGTTCCCATATTTCCTTGTATAAATCCTTTACCATCTTCACCAAAGAAAAGGCATCGAAACATAATTATAGTAGCATATTCACTTACAGTAACAGCATTACATCTTTTTGAAGCGAAACTATTATATGCAAAGACACATCGTCCCTGTTCAATACGTCCAAATGCTTGAATATCTCCAGAAATACTTTCAGCAAATGTACATCCAATAGTATTAACAGCGGCTCCTTCTTTTATTTGTATACCCAGAGTATTTCCAAGAAACATACTATTATTAACAAGTACAGTTTCACCTGTATCTTCTAAACATAAAGCACATGCATTATTCGTATATCGATTAAGGGCAAAATGACCTACTCCACCATTACGAACACAAACACTAGCACTTCCAGATTCTGAATTTTTATCAAATATATTATCTACTACAATAGGTTTTGCTCCTGTAATAGATAAAATACCATAGTTACTACTTGCCTCAAAAGCATTTCGCCATATTTGTGGAGAAGACTCTTGTTCACAACGACATGCAATCTTATTTTTATCAAATACATTACTGAAAATACGTCCAGAACTTTCTGAGCCACTTAACACCATACCTGTTTGACAAGAAAGAAAACGGTTATTATACACACGAATTTGTGGAGTATCCTGTATAAACATACCACAAAATTCTCCTTCAAATGTGTTATCACTTACCAATACAACAATTCCCTCAGAGGAAAGGAATATACCATGTTGACCACTTCCACTAAAATTATTGTCTAATATCCTGGCTTCACCGTAGTTTCCCATGATATTTACTGAAAATTTAATCTGTTTGATAAATTGGCATTTCTTTATTTCTACACGTTTCGCACTTAATGTACTGATAGCTTTTGAATTTCCATTAAAATTACATCTATCAATAACGGTTTCTGCCTCATCTAATACTTTTATCGCATCTGTTGAAGATTCAAACCTACATGCTCTTACCTGCACTTGTGGTCCCTTTTCAAGAGAAACACTTACACCAGAATTATCGTTAAATACACATTTCTCCATAAGAATAGAAAGAGAACCATCAGTAGAACCATCAGAAGAAGAAGAAGAAATCTCACCAGCGGATGAAAGGCCTGTACTATTATTTGCAAAAGCACACTCCAATATTGTGGAAGACACACTAGATGGATCAGAGATATTAAACACAACGCCTACATCAAGTTGTTGAACAATACACCGTTTCATATGAACAGCGGATTCCACCCGTACTCCAATAGGAGCATGTTCGAAAACACAATCTTGAATATCAGGTACACTTCCAGATTGTATTTCAAGGTTAAACTCTTTATTATGCTCAAAGTGACACTTTTTCAATCGTGGTTGACCATTTCCTTTACACACCATACCGGCTGCGGTGTTTTGGCTAATAGTACATCTCTCTAGAGATACACGTGGAAAGAGTAATAATACGCCACCTTTTCCATTTCGTGTGATTTCTGTACTTTCAATCGTAATAAATGTCTCATTATCTGTATTAGTATTCAAGTTGTTATTATCATGGAAATCACTCTCAGTAACTTTCAAACCATAATTAACTGAATCACTAATAGTAAGATCACTGAGTTCAGAATCTTTTGCAAGTTGACCACAAAGAACAATTCCACAATCTGTAGATGCAATTATTACCGTTGTCTGCAAAACCATACAACTCTCAGACTCCACCAATACACCTGTGCGGCATTTTTCTACCGTTGTGTAGCTTATCATACCACAACTATGAGGTTCATAGTAAATACCAGCTTCTGTGCAATCCTTGATCATCATTTGTGTATATCTCGGAAAAACCTTTTGTTGCGTAGTATTATAACTATGACTATGACTACTATTGTTACTATGAGTGTTCGTTTTACTGTTCACAGTGGATTCTTTACAATTCTGACTATGGGATTCATTTTCATTTGGTGATGTGAACATAATTCCCATTTTACATGCATGAATAGTGGTGTGTTCTGCCAATACATGTGAGGTGGGAGCGGCCATCATCCCAACATGTGAACATTCAATAATATCGCAATGAGATAACACTATACCAGCCCCATCATGAATAACAATACCACTTCCTTTTTGTTTACAACAGGCACGAATCTTGCAGAGTTCTAAGCGAATCATACCATTACGATGACAAACAACACCTTCTTCACAATTATTACCATCAATCGTACAATTTACAAGTTGTGGGAGTTCAGCTTGTGTTTCTGTACTCATCACCAGCACACCGCAGCGTTGATGATTCATCATACACTGTTTAAATACTACATTACCTGCTTCTTCTAGTTGAATCGCATTCTCTTTCGTATTCTCTAATATACACTGTATAAATGAACAAGCTCCTCCTGCACGTACATATACACCAGCTATACCAGATTCTTCAATAGTAACTTCACGTATATGTACATCTACAGAAGGACCTTGTACCATCACACCAAACTGTTTAGATTTTTGAATACTATTATGACTAAAACGGATATAAGTACCCATTTGAAGTAATAAACCAACAGTACAGTTTAAAATCTTATGATCTTTCACCATAGCAAAGGCATCTGCAGCGGCTAATATACCCACTTCACATTCTTCAATATGATTATCATGAAAATCACCACCACCACCAGAAAGTATTATACCATTATCTGCACCGAATATATTATTTTCATAAACGGTTACAGATTCACTTAATTCACATGATACACCAAAACTTTTACAAAAACGTATTTGATTTCCTTGAATAACAGCAGAACATCCTCTTGAACACCGTATACCGTATTCCACACTTTCCATTCGACATTGAAGTACTTGACATTCTGTTCCAAGACCATCTATATGTATAGCCCCTCCTTTACATTTTTTAACTGTATTGTTTTCCACAAGGGCTTTAGCGCTTAAACCTACTTGAATACCAACTATTGCGATCCCAGTGAGAGAGTTTCCCTTTATCGTAACAGTGGCTTGTTCAAGTGCATATACCGCCGTTGCCCGCATATTACAAAAACGATTATTCATCACCATACAATTACTTCCCTCTCCTTCTACTACAATTCCATGATAACCAAGGGTGACATCATTTTCTTCTACATATACATATCCTCCTGATTTCACATAAATTGTTTCCTCCATAGAACTCATACTGTTTCGTTCTAAATTCGCTTTACCCCCTTTTTCCACCAATATACCTTCTTTAAGACTAGAATACATAACATTACCACGGGCGGTACATTCACTTTTCTCTGTTACCACTACCGTCGCACACGCCGTACTTTCCAATGTATTTTCTTTCAATGTGGCTTTACTACTCTCTACAAGCACCACGTGATGTACAGAGGACTCTCGCAGGGCATTCTTTTCAGCCACTAGAGAACTTCCACCACGAATATAAACACTCGTCGCTTTTCCCACAATCACATTTGAAAGAAGCGTGAGATGAGAACTATTTTGGACCATAATACCATATGTACTATTTCCATGAGAACCAGAAATAATGTTATTTTCAATAGTAGCAACACCATGACGTGTAATAGAGAAATCAGCGAGTGTGTTATTGGTTAATACATTTTTTGAAATGATACAATCTGCACAATTTCCAAATAAGGCAACACCAATAGAACTTTCAGATATATTACACTCATTCATAGTAACAACGGAGTGATCAATCAAGACACCATAATGAACATTCTTTTTCAAATCACATTTAAGTAATGTGACTCTAGAAGAAGAAGATGATGATGATGATGAATTTCCTCCATTAGAAGAATGACCACTATTTTTAAGATTATTATTACTATTACTATTACTATTACTATTACTACTACTATTCGTATAAACATGAATACCACCACCACAAGATAGAATATCATTTCCCTGAACACATAATAAGGCTTCCTCCGCAACTATAATACCCCATCCTACACAATTTACAATACGGTTTCCACGAAAATGATCTGGTGGAATATTACAATTTTTAAAGTAAAATCCACCAATACCATTACAAAGTAAATTTCCCATAAGAAAAGGTACAGCTCCATCCATCACACAAACAAGACCTGTCCATCCATTTGCATTAGTTTCAGCTAACATTTGAGGGGAATGTACAGATGCGGGATCCATTTCATCCTGAGCGGAAGTCCCTCCACCGCCTCTAATAATGTTTTCTCGAAAACAAGGTTCACATACAGTTAATAATCTTCCACTTATAAATACAGCTGAAGAACATTGATCATGTTTTTGTGTAATACGATTGGAATGTAAATCTGGTTTCCCACTTGTATTAATATGTACACAACCAGCGTTATGATAACTAATATCATTATTTTCATAAATTCCACTACTATTTCCAGTAATAGATAAACCAAAACCATGATCTGAATTTTGAATTTGACAATGCGATACCTGTGGAGATGCATCATTCGTAACATAAAGAGAAGATATCTCACAATTACGAATAATAGGTGATCCTTGTTCAATCAATACACCTTGACTTTCAGAGGCTTTACTACCTTTTGCTAAAATAGTTAAACGCTGAATAAGGACAGGTCCATCGGTTCTAATGGTTAAACATGGTCCACGGGATATAATCACAGGTGGTTCTCCATCTTTTGCACTACACAATTCTAATGGGTGTTGAATTGTAATAGTTTCAAAATATTTTCCACTCTCAATCTCAATGCGGTCATTTGGCTTTGATGCCTGAATCGCATCTGCAATCTGACGAAATGGTGAAGTGATACTTTTGCCTACACGTATGAGTCGCACCTCACGCCCGGTGAGACCACTCACACCGCGTGTGAACTTGGCCTCCGCACCTAAAGACATAATATATATATATATATCTTATTTACCTACTTGTTCCTTCTTTCTTTACAGTGATTTATTTGTTTTCCTCCTCTTCCTTTTCTCTTTCTTGCCTTTTCTTTCAATGTATTTATACGTGTAATTGTGTATCTGTATATATATGTATATCTGAATGTATGTATGATTCACGCCCTTGTGCGTGAGAGAGAGAACACAGTGTAGAGGGTGAAGGCAACACCCATGTACGTACTAGATAAGAATATATACGGTTTATGTAGAATAGAGAATAAAAAGTAAAGTAAAGAGAATAGAATAGAATGATAGATGTGATAAGAAATACATAAAAAGGAAATATATATATAGACAAAGAGATAATAATAATAATAATAATAATAATAACATAACAATAAATGATAAGTATATCCCATTAAATATAATACCCTAGTCAAAGCAAAAGACAGACTCAGAAAAAAAAAAAAGTAGAATAAAAGTAAAAAAGAAAAAAAAACTTCAATTAGAATTAAGTAACGTTCCAAAATCTCATAATAAAAAAAAAAAAGAAAACTTGCACTTGTCATTACAGACTCGTCTTATCACTAGCCCAAAACAGGAAAAAAAAGAAAAAAGAAAAGAAAACCTTTTCACCAAAACAAGATATATATATATATATATATATATATATATAGAGAGAGAGAGAGAGAGAGAGAGAGACTAGTAGGACTCTCCCACTATACAAAACAATTCCCATAGTCCATGAAAACTAATGCAATAGATGTAATTCCCAATACTAACATCCCACACAAATGTGTATATGCCCTACGCAGTGCTGGAGCAGCGATCATGTTATCATCATCATCATCATTATCTCTCACAGATTCCATTACTTGCGGCTCAGGTGCAATGTACACATACGCCGCATAAAAGATAGTCGCAACACCAGCAAAAGTCACTCCCACACTTGCCGTCCTTTTATCTTTTGGAAGAAGTCCCATAGATTCAAACAGAAAGAGTAGAGAAGTACTTCCGGCTATTCCAAATGTTTTAATAAGAACATCTGCATATCTATACACCGCACTAATAACCAACCCAACAGATCCATTAGAAATAATAACAAAAAATGTACTTGGTTTGTAACCTTCAAAGAAATCTGGTTTCTCTGTCATTCCCAAAAGAACAGGAGGGGCGACAAAGTGTAAAATCGTATTCAGTATAATTCCAAAACTATACAATATGGCATTCTGAGCATTTAAACTAGATGCCTGAGTTTTTATAATTTTTTCATTATATACTCCAGCAAGACAGGAAGAAGCTAGATTGGCTGCTGTTAAAATATATCCCATTGGTGTAATAGCAGTAGTACCCGTACAGAAATTAACTTGAGTCACTAAAAGGCCTAGACACTGCATAATAATAGCAAACCAACGAACTTTAGAAATATGTCGATCAGATACAAAACGAAGAATAATAGCCGTCACAACAGGTGATGATGTTTTTAAAAGAAAGAACAAACTAGCAGACATATATGTAAATATGGGAAACGTTACAATATTCACAAATGTATACATTAATGATAGTAAAAACTCCCTCCATATAAGATCTTTCGTTACATTCTCTGTTAATATATGAATCATTTCAGTAATTACTGAGGAAGAAGAAGAAGAAGAGGATGAAAAAGAAGAATGTGATAATTCTTCTCTTGTAATGACAAGACGCCAGACAATTAAAAGTGTGATGATGAGTTTATACACTTCTGTCAGTACAACAACACTGGCAGGTGAATAAGTATACGTACCACCCGTTTGACTTAACTTCATCGCAACACCGACGGTCGTGCTCACTAATGTAAGTATCACAAATGACATTAACTTCTGCAGTAAAGTTGGCGGACGAAGTTCTTTTACATCCGTCATGATTAAATAGTTTTCACCACCTTATTAACCCTCCTTTTTCTTTTTTTTTTTTTTTTTTTTTTTTTTCTTTGTTTTCTCTTGTCTTTATTGTAGAATCACTTCTTTCTAGTTGGATAAGAATATAGAAATGCAGGGGGAATACATAAAAAGTCACTCAAATTATGATAATAAGGAATATATAGAGAGATACACAGACACACTAGAAAAAAAAAAACAATTCTACCCATCAAAGGAAAAAAAGAAATAGAAAGGATACTTTACAAGTTTTTTTTTTTTTTTTCTTTCATTTCTTTTTCTTTTTCTTCTTCTTCTTCTTTCTCTCTTGCCTTTTCATTCCTTCTTATTATCACAGATTCTACATTGTTCAGATCTCCCACTTTTTCTTCTCTCTTCCCCTTCCCCTTCAATGAAATACCTTCGCCTCCAGTAATCCATGCGAGATGAGGTATGAGAGTGTGAGGCGCCACAACTCATCCTGTTTGCGTGTGGAGAGCGACAGCGCCGGCTGCGGCATCCCGCGGAAAAGCGGTGAGTTCACCCACCGGCCCAATCGCGCCCCGCCACTTTTCTGCAGATCCGCGAAGCCCGTCGTCTCATCTTCGCCCATGCGGAAATAATGTCCATTCGTGTCCTCCACACGTTTGTTCAGGCAGAGATCCGTCACATAAAGGGCGGAGACGACGGGAGAAATGCGGAGAAGTGCGGCCGCCTCACTGTCGAGAAGGGCAGAAAAGGGCAAATGACTATTGGGAATCACACGACTACGTGCAGGACCAGGATGAATAATATTAACCGTGCAGAAATCGGCAAGACGATTATTATTTTGTATAAAACGACTTAATGCAAGAGCAAATAAAAGTCTACACATTTCTGCACGACCACAAGAACTATATTTATTGGTAGTAGCTTTAAAATAGGATTCATCATCGTGTGTCATGAAAACATTCTCCACTGTGGGATCTATTGCTTCTGTGGAGGCACAGGAAACAACTACAAATCGCCAATATGGCCATAACGATAAAGGGAGATTCCGTTCCTGCATTCTACCTTGCAGTAGACGAAGCATTAATAAACTATGTCCCACATGCCGAGTGGCAAATTGCTGCTCAAGCCGTTGAGATGAGAGATGTGGGGGAGTGGCACAAGTCCCTGCATTACACACCAATACCCGAATATTAGGATCTCGCAAGAGTGCAGAACAGAGATTACTTACCGCAATAGTATCACTTAAATCACATACATGTGATATAAGGCGACCTATCTTTCCCACCCACTCTTTATGTAATTTTACCTGTCGCTCCACAGCACGTTGAATCATATGAACAGTACGATCCATTGACTTTAGGGTGCGGCAAATACCATGTACAGTAAATCCACAGAGAATGAGATTTAGTGCGGTGTAGAAACCAATTCCACCATAGGATACACCAGTTACGATAGCGGAAGGTTGAGCCCCACTGGTATTTAAACCTTTCCACAAGGAACGATCCAAGAAGGATTCATTAAGAACAAGAATCATATCGGATGCACTAATTCGACTATGCACAGGTGACTGAGGAGCTAATTGCATAACAAGATCCAATCGCTCCATAGATGCTGGACGATGACGACGACGTCTCCAAACAAGTCCAACACGAGCATACATGATATACAGATCAACTAAAGCCACCAGAATGTTTCGTATAATAAAATAGACATATTCAAAGATTTCTCTGAGAATTTGCATGTATAGTGAAATTGGTAAAGAAACAGCTATAAAATCCACACCTTTTACGTGTGAATCTTTAATATTAATATTATTATTATTATCTTTGCACGATTTTCCCGTTCTTTTAATTCCTTGGATTTTTTTATTTTTTTATTTTTCTTATCGACCTTAAATGACAAAAACCAGATTCTGACGTTTTTTTTTTTGTTCTGTTTTACTGAAACAATATCAGAGTGACCTTATGTATGGAAACAAAAAAAAAAAAATAATAAGAAAAGAGGAAAATGATATATTAAAGCATAAACTAGACATTTAGTTTTTAATTATATATATATATATATATTCTTTCTCTTTACTATTACTAGTATTATCATTATGAATATTATTAGTATTATTAAATACGTATATAAACTTCCTCGTGGAAATCATTATTTTGCCAAAAACAGAGCAAAATGTACCACTACCGCCACCACCACCTCCATTATCATCATTGCATATTTTCTCTTATTTTTCTCTTTCTCTTTACACACATACACACACAAGAGAATCCATCCACATTCAAAATTAATAATAATAATAATAATAATGCATTATTATTGTTATTATTATCATCTAGTTCCAATATTAAGCTTCCATCCATTCAATTGTCTCTGATGAATTACGGCGGGTAATAGGGAGACGATCTCCCACACAATCGTCTTCCTGCAGTAAATCCAAAACTTGTTTCCAATGATTAGATTGTTGTAAAAGAACATCATTTCCAACGATCACCATTGCAAAACGTGCTCGGCTACAACAAACAATCATACGGTTTCGCATTCTTAAGAACTCTGTCAATTTCTCTGTACGAACCAAGGAAAGAATGATAACATCATTTTCATCACCCTGAAAAAGATCCACCGTACTCACAGCAACATCACTAAAAGCCCGTAAACGCAGTGTTGTTCGCAGCATTCGACACTGACCAAGATAAGGTGTAATGACCGTAATAGACTTCTGATGAACACCCTCACTGGTGAGATGAGTGATCATATTCACTACCATATCCACCTCCTTCAAGTTTACTTTACTACGACTTCCAGGCGCCTCCTCTTCTGGACGATTATGCCGCCAGAAGAACACCCGCTTTGCCAATCCAGGAACTCCGTCTGTGTACTTCTCACCCATCGCAGAGACAAATGGTCTAGTAGGGAGATGTTCATTATCTAATAACACCTGCGATTCATAGAATGGACGAACCATACGAGAAATAGTAGGATGCATACGTCTTTGTTCTGTTAAACCAATAGGTTTAATACGTGAAGCTAAACGTTCAAAGAGAGACATATTTAATTTATTAACTTTCTCATAAAGAAAGGTCTCTACCTTGGGTTGTAGTTGATAATGATCTCCAATAAGTACCACTTGCTGAAGAGAATCTGTCATACAGGCAAGTAACTGGGACTCCAATACTTCAGCCGCCTCTTCCACAACAAGTACACTTGGCCGAAGAGAACGTAATAAATTTTGATTCGTTGCACATCCAGTTGTAGTGAGACCAACAACATCGGCTCCACGAAGTAATTCAAGTTTTAATTCATCCATCGCATGATTACGAATAGTCACCACATTCATAATAGCATCCATAATTAATAAACAATCTCTAGCCTTTGTAGATATACATTCACGAATTAAATAGGCATAATACTCATGACGAAGTTGAGGTTCAAGACTCCAAAGTGAAAGTAATTCCTTTGGTACACCTTCTGGTCGTGAAGGTGGATTTTTGGCTAAATGCATAGCCTCTGCAGAGAGATATATAGTATGTAAGGCATCGTTAAAATCACGGGTTTCTTCTTCACGTCTCATTTCTTGAAATACACTAAGAGGAGCTCCACCATCTTCATCTACTTGAGCTTTTTTAGCGATATCAACAGCAGCAACAGCAGCGGTGGGATCAGAAGAAGAAGTTTCTGCCTTTTCTAAAGCAACAGACATATGAGTTCGTAAAATATCCAGAAATAATGTTCGTTCCACTGTACGAGCATTAGCACCAACATACTGTTTTCCTTGTAACCAATCATCACGATCTTCATAGCGAATATGTTTACGTTGTTCTTCTGTTAACCATCGTTCAAAAAGAGACTTTGGTACACGTCCAGACTCTAAATAATGAATTTCTTTTAATAATCGTTCTAATCTTTGATTCATAAGAAATAAACGTTCTTTTAAACTATTAAGAACAGGTTTATCACTTTTTGCACGTATAAGGGAACTAAGATTATATGGATCAAGTGCAGCCTCACGTGATCTACCACCAATACGTACAATACGTTTAGCTCGTGGAAAAAATTCTGATTTACCCGCATTAGAACCATTACCAAGAAGAAGTTGAGCAATTCGAGGTCTTTCATCATCCCATAGTTTACTCTTTAAAAGATCAATAAGAAATTCATCAAGAGCATGATTTTTATATGTAATGATAACAATAGGTCCAACTGTTGGTAACATATCATCTGGTGATGTTGAACGAAGTTGATCTACATCAATCGTACGAAGAATATCTCCAGAGGCTACAAGTTGTTTATACCGTACATACACTTCCACTACCCGACATCCAATAAAAGATTTCCCTGTTCCAGGTGGACCTTGAACAAGAAGAATTTCAGAAGTAGGAAGACAACGCATAACTTCTTCTTGTCCTTTATCAAGCGAAAAACGATCTCTTACACCATCAATTAAATCCATAAAGGCAAATTCACAATAAGGTGGTATATAAGAAACAAGATCATCAGGATTTCTAGGTTTCCAATTTCCTACTTGTACAGCATTCGCAGCAGCTTCTTCATTTACTAAGATAGAGGACATAGGAAGTGGCATAGCAAGAGGACCTACAAAGGCACTAAGTGCTTTCATAATACTTTTATATCCTGCCATAAATATATTCGTTACTAAGATACAAGAATGATCTGTTTTACCTAATTCTTCATTCCGTTGTAAATGTTCTGCTAGAATATCAAAACTAGTACTAGATTCACATGGTGTTAAAACAATCATATTTCCAGCTAAAAGATTTATATTACACGATGTTATTATTCCCCAAAACATTTCATTTGCATTCATAACGGTACGATCAAGACCTGTGGTAATACAAACAGTCGTTCCAGGAAGAAGTTGAGATGGAGGATTTGCCAAAGCATTCTTTGGATGTACTTGCAATATATAACTATCAGGTGAGGCATAATCTCTATCACGTGTTAAGACACGACCCATAAATCTAACACCATCATATAATCGTATATGAGGTATTTCCGCTTCTGTTTCCTTAGAAGGTGTATAATGAGGAAGTTGAAAACACATAGCTGGTAGAAGACGACTTACCATTTCAAAAGTATCCGCACGAAGTAAACGACAATGATCTGTAATAAAATTATCTGTAGAATTATATTCTGTCTTACCATTAATAGGAAGATTTTGTGGACTAAATGGTGATTGAGGATCTGGTGGAGGAACACTAAATTCATCAGCAGATGGAATAATATGCGTTAATGTTTTATTTTCAGATGGACTTTGTAATCTTTTAAGTGCTGTTTCTACTTTCTTTTTACTTGCTGCTGTTGGTATAGAAACAGTAGAATTTAAGTATTCCGTTAATAATGAAATAAGTTTAGATTGAACTTCATCCGTTACTTCATTTTTAGCATTAGCATATTGACGAAGAAGTATAACAAGATTTACAACTTCAATCCATCGTTCTACCATCATGGAAATTTCTTCTGGTTGTTCGGTTTTATTACCCATTGTAAGGGCATCTAATACCATTTGTGGAAAGAATGGAGGGACTGTTTCCTTATTAGATGATCGTAACATCATGGAAAGAAAAGATTCCAATAAAGGAATATGAATAGGTTCTCTATTCCCAACAAAAGTGGTTAATTCTACAATTGTATGTACTCCATCCACAAAAGCGGTATTCGTCATCTCACGCAAGAGTCCAAGCAACACTGGCCATTCATATGTGTGAGTCATGATTGTTTTAATAATTTTTATCGGTTGTGTTGTGGTTTTGCATCGTTGAAGAAATTTATGAACATCCTCTAAAGTAATATTTGGTTTTTCAGGTCTAATATCCACAGCGAGTGGGTAATCTCTACTTTGATCAATCTTTAGTGTTACCGCATCCCCAAGAGCAATTTCTTTTATTCCGTAATCCACACGATCCATAAAAAACTTCACATCCCCAACATCCGCTACACGAACAAATCCAATTCCATATTGAGTATCAATACGCCCTACAGTTCCTCGACGTCTTTCTTCTGCGAAGAGAGTGAGTTCCTTCTTTGTCTTTGGACGTCCTGTTTGATCATTATTACTATTGGGATCCCCAACACCTCCACGTTTAGAAGGTCCATAGGAATGATTTCTTCTTACTTGAGGAGCATTACGAGTATCATTCCAATGTTTCTCTTGAAGAAGTTTACAACGCTCAATTTCTGCCTGATGGGCAGCAAAACGAGACATTACACGACTTATTGGTTTTGTCTGCCCTATTCCTGTTCCTGTTGTTGTTGTTGTTCCTGTTATTATCTCATTTTCATTTTCATTCTCATTCTCTACAGATGAATGTAGTTGTTTACATTGACGTCTTGTGTGTCCTTGTTGACCACAATGTCGACACCATCGATCCTCACGAAGGGAAAGTAACCCTTTTTTTAACCACAACTGCAATGCCTTTATACGCTCTTCTGTGCACTGCGGGTCCATGAAGATTGTCTGCCAATTTTCTTTTTCATTTGGATGTGTGTTGGCGTATTCTGCAAGGGCGGGGTGAAATTCCACAATACGCAGAAATGTCCAGTCGTTGCTGAGAACATCGTCCGGATCTTCCCAATTGATGCTGGCACTCTTGGCATCCGTCCATGCATTCACGGTTGGATCACCAGAGATGGCAGTTGGCATGAATGATTGATTGAATGAATGAATGAGAAAGAGAATAAAAATAAATAATGATAATGTATTCCACAAGCAACAGAGGGTTTTATATATTTTAAAAGGGGAAATAAAAGAGTCCCCTTTGGATTATATATATATATATATTTGTTTTATTTTATTATTCTTATTTTATTTTATTTCTTTTTCTTTTTTTCTTTCCTCGTTCTTATTTGCTGATTTAAATAAATTAAAAACAAACAAAAAAAAACCAAGGAGAAGAAAAAAAAAAATTAATATCGCCTATGTCACAGTATGCCCTGATCGCCTCTCTTTTATTCCTTTTATCTTCTACCACCTCAAGATACGTCTATAACTGGAACCCGCTACAATGAAAAGAAAAAAAAAGAAAAAAGAAATAAGAAGAAAGTAAGAATTTAGATAAATGTATACATGGAAAGAGATAGAAACAAAAAGGGAAATATTGGTTATCATAACCAAGTAATTGCAAATGGGAGAATAGTATTGTTGATCCCATCGTTTTATCGGCTAGGGTTGATAATTCTTTTCATATGTATGGAATAACTTGATCAGTCTCCCACCAAAAATAAACAAAAATAAAGCCCAAAAGAGTCACATTAGATGCAGAGAAAAATACTCTCTCTTTATCTTCAATAAGTCTTCTACATATTGGCTTCCACCTCACTACTAACAACACCTCTTCTTTTATTATTATTATTATTATTATTATTATTATTACTATTATTTAATGATATCCTTTGGCTTCTTCCATCCATTTTGTTTTTTTTTTTTATTTATTTCTTTTTTTTAAAATTCATCATTTCCTCTGCTGCTTTGCATGGTGCTCTTGTCGTAATTTCTCCGATAGTGTCTCTAACTCCGCATCCATCTCCTCCCATCCTTTAATAATAAGTTTTGCATTCTCCAGCTTTGGTATCTTTGTGAGTGGATTATTACAGAGATCAATTGTCTTTGCCTGTGCCTTACTCTCGGCACCACACCAGGTCTCACACCAAAGCCATTCCTCCGGCAAAGAGTAAATAGGTACTTCTTCCTGCATAAAGTTAGGCAAATCCTGATCAAGATTGGCAAGACTGTTGGGATCACGACTAAGTTGACTGTACATTAAACGGTATTTATCACCACCAGCAATCGCACGTAAGCGACGCACATCTACGAGATAAATAGCACTAATATGATATGGTTTTCCATTTAAATGTCTTAACCAAAATCCTTGATCCCAGAAACGAAAATTTTTAGTAGCTTCATTTGGATGTTTTCTACAGAATGGTGTATACGCTGTTGGGGCATTACCAATATTCATATTATACAATTCATGCAAGTCTGCCTGTACAGTTTGATCTGCATCTACAAATATAATACGTTCCACTTCTAAAGGAAAAAGAACATCCAAAAAGAGAATTTTATATGCCCAAATGGTACGTTGTTTTTCTGTTTGTTTATTTAACCACCATGGCCAACGATAAGTAACAAATCCCACATCAAATCCATAATGTTCAGCTAATAATGGTACCAATTCTTTAAACTGTGGAGAAAGGAAATTCTCAATAAGCCAAAACTTTATTCGTGTTGTATTAGCACCATGTACATCTGAAGAAGTCTTCATTACACTGTGAATCATCATTCGTAGAAAACGTTCATAGAGATGACCGGAAGCTACAGAAAAGATATTTAATGTTGGTCGTACCGGTCGTGTTTTTTGAGGACCACGCGGTGGCCATTCCATATGAATTGCAGATGCTTCTACGAGATCTCCAATCTGTACATTTCCCTCTCCTGGGACTTTAGCAACTTCTAGTTTTATAAATTCTCCAGTAAAAGAAGAAACAACAATTGGGATACTTTGTCCTTTTGAAAAGTTAAACACACCATTATACTCTATCTTTTCTACATAATTTGTTCGAACTCCTTTAACTTTAGAAATGTAAAAGGATTTCGCAAAAGCTCCAGGTTGTACAGTAAGATACCAAACACCTGGTGTACTCTGAAGTTGAAAATAACCCAAATTAGCCATCACAAGTGTATCACGAGTAAGACTACCACTATTACTATTAGCACTATTAACACTATTACGATTCGTATTAGTATTATTTCTTAAGGAACGAATCAAAAGTGGTAAACCACGAGGTGGTGTAGAGCCTCCAGACTCTTTAGCACTACCCGTAATAAGAATAGAGTTAATACGATAGATGGCATAAAGATACTGTGAAGCCTGTGGTAATGAGGAAAGAATAATATTATCAAGATCATATTGAGCTTTCATGGGAAATACTGTCCATCCTTCTGGTTCTACCACTCCAAGCGTTAATAGATGTTTTGATGGTAAACGACGAAAAATTGCAGCTGGTGGAATAACTCGTCCTGTATTATCAAAGTTTACATTTACATCACCAACAAACTGGTAAAAATTTCGCATCGGTTTTCCAGAATGTTGAGAAGGATTTAAATAAACAGTACAGGAAGCATCAATGGGAGAATGAACAATGTAATCACAAAGGGATACAAGTAATTGAGACTTTTGAGAAATAGGATCCAGTATAATAGTAAATCGATGTCTTGGTTGTTTTCCACTTATAGGATTTACTACAAATGAGATTGGTCCAGGAGCAGGTGGTAAATGTTGATATTCTTTAGGAAGATCAACTCGAATATAATATTCTTTTAATAGTGCAGATACAGCACTTATCTTGGATGCATAAAATGCATTATTTGGTTTATTTTTTTGTAGATACGTATGTATTTTTTCAAAATGAATATCTTTTATTACTTCTCCTACAATCTCTGCAAAGGAAAGCTCACGAAGAGCGGCATCTTCAAGGTCTTTAAGAGTATAATCATCACTATAAGTAAAACGGCGACCATTGACATAATAATATATAGATTTTATATCTTCTACTTCACCTGTTAATAATGTATGTGAATTCCTCATATCTTTACAAAATCCATCTACAAGTTTTTCTTGTTCTTCTTCTTTTAATAGTATATCTGATTTGGGAGAAGTATTTGCAAGTACTTTTTCCATATCAGAAGAGAAATGTACAGTTGACAAAAATTTCTCATAAACATCTGGATTATTCATATCTATTTTATCACTTTTCGGTATTACTTTAAGAAGGAACTCTCGCATAAATTCCAATCGACGTGATCCATCTTTATTATTACCATTAATATTTTCATTTATTAATAATCGTTCCAAGTCTACTGCTAAAGTACGTCGTTTATTATCTTTTAACATACCACAAATCGCAAAGGTATGGCGAATAAAACGGCATTTCTCACTTCTATCTTTACATTCATACAATTCTTCTGTGATTTTTAAGATAGCTTGAAGATCTCGTGATTTGAGTGGTGCCTGAACCCTTAACACAGTACTCAACAAGGGTACTTCCTTTGTATTCGATAAAGGGAATAAAAATGAACGATATTGTAGAAAATCTATTATTGATTTAGATGCCCAATTAACGTATACTTGATCTTCATAAAGATCTCGAAAATAACGATGTATGGCTCCACTAGATTCCATGATAGATTCATACATATCTACATCAGTATTTTTAATTTTTTCTTCTCCTACCAAATCACGAATATGACTTAATTCCATCATTAAACCTTTCTCAAGAGCTGCGAGAACATCTCCTGAAAACATATTTCCATTTATTAAAATAGTTGGAAATTCTTTGAAATGTAGATTATAAATTGTTTCTTGAGTTTCATGATAGTATTTGTTAAAATCTTTATCACCCATAATTTCAAGTAATGAACGTTTATTTGCCATTGAAAGAATACTTTCTGCTACTACGTTTATATCCGAATCACTAATAGTTTGACCATTGATAACATATTCTCTTAAATACACCATAAACTGTATCGCTTCTCGTGCATTGCCTGTATTTTCCCTTAATAATTCCCACAAAGTTGCTGCAATCATCATAATAGCTTTCGAAGGGGAAGATTTTTCTGGGATTTCCACATCATCTTCCTTCTTATCTATAGATACATGAATCTCTGGAAGCCAATGTGGATTCACAATTACAATTCCCGCACGTAGTGGTTGTCCTTGAGCTACTATTTTCATTAATGTAATGATAGCCTGATGACCCTCTGGTGTGGTTGGATCTACAATACCTACAATATTAAGAAGATTCCTTTTTGGAATTTGTGGAATACCAGAATAGCTCGTTTCAAAAATAGTATTAAGGTCAAGTGATAAATGTTCATAATTTGAATCCTTTTCAATATCGTTAATCCATAAAATAGATTTTTGTGGAAACCAAATACGTGTTGTCGCTCTTTTTAAATCTAATCCTTTTAAAGCAATACGATTCTGTACGGTTTCTGTAATATCATTAAGTAATCCCGTCATCTTTGTAGATTCAACAGAAAGAAACCCATTATCAGTTTCGGGAGAAGGTAAATGATAGCTTGTAAGAATTTGTGTTAGTGATTCCAATAGTTTATCCTCCGCTTCTATTTTTTCTAATATAGAAAAGAGATCCATCTCTGGAGTATTAATACGTTGTCCATTAAGGAAAGCAAGTGAACTACCAGCTTGCACTAGAGAGAGTAACTGCATCATCACTTGTTGCATTTCACCATCAATCGCTCCACCTGTTGCGGAACCCATTTTGGATAATTTCGATGCGTGTAGTGGAAAGTTTGTGAGTATATTTAATAATACATTCAACCGTTCTTCCTTTGCTGCGTTCATTACTTGTTTCACTGCCGCACCTCCCATGTGTTGTGTTTCCCACATGTGGAAATCCACCTTAACTTCTTCTCTGTCAATCATTTCAGCAAGATAATCTCCAAAGCTGTTTAACTGTTTAGTTAAATTAGGGTATCGTCGTTTTAATATATTTAGATCAAATCCACCAACAGGTTCTATATCTCTTCCTTCCCCTTCTGATTTATTTTCCTGCTGTTCAGTCTCCGTTTCACTACTCTTCTTATCCATTACTTTGTATTCAACATTCTTTAAATCTACGGTGACTCCATAACCTTGAACAAAAAGGGGATTTTCCCACATCCCTCCAGTGACTGGAAGATGACGAAAGGCGAAGCGTACAATATGTAAATAAGATTGTATAATTTTAAATAATCGCATGGTTTGTTGTTCTCCAACAAGTCCGTAGAGGATCACAACATGTTGACCTTTTGATTCTGGATGAATGTGATCTAGCTTGGGAAATAACATCATTGTTTCCTTCTCTACTTCTTTATTATTTTCTCTTTTATTGGTGTCCTTTGAATAACTTAGAGAAAGATCTTTTAACATTTTTTCCAAAGTATGTTCATTGCAAATGGCATTACCAAATATCATTACAAAGGGTTTACCTTCTATTGAACATCCATCTGCAAGACGCATGGCAATTCGTGCTAATGCCCAGTGAGCTTCTACCGCAGGAGAGTACACTCGCGCTGCAAGTTTCATTTTAAGAAGTGCCATTTGATACGATGAACGGTTCTTACGTTCCATTATATCAAATAACATTTCATATTGAGATTTTTGGGTAAGTGTAAGTGCTCCACCAGCAATACTACTAATACTATTATTATTATTATTATGATTATTATTATTATTATTTAGAGCCCCAACGTGATGCCATACATCTTGAAGGCATTCATAAAATCCATCACGATTACTCTCACGAACTGCCGCCCACTCACAGCCTTCCTGGAGGAATGGGGTTTCTGTCCATGGTGCTGCTACTGTGACATGCACTCCTTTAGCCTCCGCTATTGATATTCCCCAGAGTTGTAACACAGTGCCGAAGCACAGAAGCAATGCTACAACTGCGGTGAGTCGAGACCCAATATTAGCTTGAATAGTATGATAGGACATGGCAGTCAATGGCAACAAGAACAATATATATAAATATATATAAATATATATAAATGTCCTTGTAGCGGTATAACAGAAAACAAATGTAAATGAAATTCAACTAACTACAAGGTAGAGTCAATAAAAAAGAAAGGAAGCAGTTTACAAATATTCAAGCAACTGTGATATAGTTTTCACAAGTTATTTTCTTTCGTTATTACTATTTTCACATTCTTATCTTCTGTAAATGCAACAACAACAACAACAACAACAACAACATAAAAAAAAAACAGGCAGCACTAATGTCCTCTGAGAGGTTTTTATTAGAGGCAGAACAGTAATATATATATATATATATATATATATATGGATGCATATGTACTTTTTTCTTCCGCGCAAAAATGCAGTTATATATAGAGACAGTAATCCACAAATGCGGTGGAGTCACTCATTGTACTCCCTTCTTTTTTATTTTGATCGCCCTCTTATTCGTACATTCCACTCACTCAAGAATTCAATTCTTTCCTCTTTTTTTTTTCTTTTTTTCTCGGAGTATCTCTACTTCGTAGAGACACATGTCGCCCCTCCTGTATATGTATATACATATACATATATATCATACCTCGCTTTCACCTTTCCCTTCCCCCACTTCCTTTTTTCTTTTTTTTTTTTTTTTTCCTCCCATTCTTCGTTCGATCCTTTTTTTTGTTCTAATTTACACCCCTAATATTTCCCTTTATCCTCTTCGTTGGGCGAAGGATGTCACGACGCGTGAGAGGCCGTAGACAGCCCCTGCTGCGGTCAAGTTCCACAGAATCACCTTGAGTGCCTTTCTGGTGCTGGTGTATCCCCCGTAGAAGACCTCTGACTGCGCCACACTAACGGCGATGGCCGCGGCGGCGAGTGTGGAGATGGCGAGTGTGTGGCCGGTGATGGGGACGGCTGCCACTGCGGTGTGGCTGCCACGGATGTTGGGGTGCCTGCGGCTGAGGCCGGGGAGGGCGAGTGGGAGGAGCGGGAGGATCCAGCCGGCCGCGTAGCCGATGGCCGCCGGTATGGCCGCGTCCACGACCGCCTCCCGCCCGCTTGGCGGCTCCAGGCGGGAGTAGCCGAGTTCCTCCACCATCATGAGATTCGCGAAGGCCACCTTGTGCTTGGCGAACACCCGCGTGATGATGAGGGCGTCGTCCTCGGAGAAGCCCTGCGCCCGGTAGATGGCCACCATCTCCTGGATCTCCCCGGTGAGGTGATTGTCAATCTCCCACAACTCACGGCTTAACTCAATATCATACACAACGCGCTCAAACACGAGGGCGCAGCACGTGGTGTAGCCAACGGCAACTCCGCCAAGAATAGCTCGTATGAGCATTTGTTTTGCGAACACCGCAAGAGCCTGGCTGCTACCATCACTAACGGGAAAACAATAAACATCACCAAGTACTCCAGCGGCAGATATAAGACCAGCAAGGGTGGAAAGCACAAGTGAACGGTTACGAAGAGCACTGTTCTCGCGTATGTCAAGATTAAAGTCCTCCATTTTGAGTTCATGGACTTCTCGTGATCGTAGTGGATCGCCATAAGCTCGGCATGCCTCTCTCCGGTTCTGATTGTTCCATCCGTTCATGAATTAAATAAAATCGCAATAAAGGGTAGAGAATCAATAAAACAGAAATAAAAGCACCTAAAACACAGAAATAACAAATTAATAAAAATAAAACCCGTTTCTTTTTTTTTTTTCTTGACTATTCTTCGCTATCTTTCCACTCCCTTTCCTTAAGTTTTTTCTTCTTCGTACAGTTTATTTCCGCCTCTATTTCCTATGGAAGAGAGAGAGAGAGAGAGAGAGAGAGAGAGAAAATACAGAAGAGAACAAGAAGATTTCCAATTAAATCAACAACACATACTCACATTACATACAGAGTAAAACAAGTAACTACTCATATTTAAGCACTGTACAAATACACAAATACTCACTCCCCACCTTTTTTTTTTTTGTAGTTATGAATAATAGAGTCATCAGTTAAAATAATACAGCTAATATATATATAAAAAAATAAACAATGAAAATACGATAATATTATAGAAAAAAAGGAGGAAGGAAAAACAGAGAAATGGAATAAAATCCCTTCATTATTATTATCATCATCATCATCATCATCAACGCAAATCTTCCTCTCTATTTTCTTCCTCTTCTTCTTCTTGAGAGTTTCGTCGTAACCAATCGTACAATTTGTTAAGAGCATCTTCCATGGCTACGATCGTTTCCTCACTCTCATCAAAGACATCAAAATCCAATCGAAAATGTTGTAAAGCGTTAAAAAATCCTTTCCACATATCTACAACTTTATCATAAATAGCTGAAGAAGGACTATCAGAAAAAAGAAACGTATCCAAAGCATCTATGGTACCATTAACACCAAGAGATAATCCAGTACGGTCTGTTTGCTCACGAAAAGCAGCAATACCCAAACGAATAAGAAGTTTTTCACGAACATAGGTATAAACACGTATAATATAGTCCATTTCCCTTACAACATTCCATATAGCTATTTCATCACCATATAAAGAAAGCGTATTTCTAAGACACTCTCGAACACGTTCAACATCCAAGTCTAGTAGAACAATATGCTCATTTACAGCATCATACGGTTCCTTAATTGGTAAGGTGAAACGTTGTTGTAATCGTTTAAGTGTAGCCTCTAACCCATAAGGAAGACATTCTGCATAATATCGTTGCAACTCTAATTCAATACCAGGTGTATTTTTCATAGGCTTGTATGTTTCTTCAATAGATTGTAAAAATTCTTCGGTGTTAAGTGTACCCATACATGGTATATCACTCTGAAGGTCTTCTAGTTCTAACATTTCCCTTTTTGTGAGAGTTATGATATTTGTATCTACCCCAGATCCAACTCCAAATAATGTCATATCAAATGCAGATTCGGTTGATACAGGTGAAGAATCTTTAGCCATCATAGAAGAGGTAAGAGGGGTATCATCCTTAGCATCAATACATGTTAGACTACTACTTCTTCTTTTCTCTCTACTTGTTTGATCATCTATACAGTTTTCTACAGTTTCAGATTCTTTCATTTCATTACGCCTTATTGTAGAGGTACATCTTGAGCTCTCCAATTGGATGGCCTCACGCCACTGAGCAAATTCTTCTTTATGTGGACACTTTAAAATCATTAATTTTGTACGGGACCCAGATGGAGGAATAATAATTTGACGTTTCTCTTCTGAAAAAAAAATGGATAAACCTTGCAAAGGTACTCGTTGAAATGTGTCCCGTGGAGAATCTCCGTATAATGAATAGAGTAAACCAATATCTTGAACAAGTTCAAACCATCGTCTAACGTAATGACCAGTAAGACCACCCTTCTTTAATAGAATTCCTTTTATTATTGGTAAAGGATCTCTACTTGTAGATGTTTCTCTTTCAATTGAACCAGAAGGTAATACGGGTTGATTGTTTGTCGAAGTAAAAGTAGGATGTGGATAAGTTTTCGTTGCTTCAGTAACAGAATCAACAACAGAAGAAGAAATTAAAGAAGAATCCCCTTGTATTAATCCCGTAATATGACGTACCCACTCTGCTTTGGAAGCAGAAGAAGGAGCCTGCAATATTATTTTACTACCAGTCTTCCCAGAGATGGAGAAAGCATTTGGACCTTTTGAACTATCCTTCACACTAATACCTAATTCAAAAATAATACAGGAGAATGGATCACCATTATTATCAATAAAATAAAGTGTCCCTAGTGAAGCTTGGTTGCTCTCGGATGTGTTTGTCTCTCTGTAGAGAAAAGCATTAAAAGAAGTAAATCTACCCGATACCCTCGAAAAACGCGATAAAGGGCCATGATAAACCACCTGTTTATTAGGAGGAGGTAAAACCTTGCACTCTATCTCCATTCATATGAATGGAAGAAATAGCGGATTTCCCTCTTTTGTTGTTGTTTTTCCCCTTTTTTTCTAGTCCCTAGAAAAGAAAGCAAAAAAAAAAAAAAAAAAAAAAAAAAAAAAAAAAGCAAATAATAAATGAATAAATAAATAAATAAATCAGTAAAAAAAAAAAAGTAACAGTGAACTAAAAAAATAAAAATAGACCAACCAATAAATAAAACGTTTCCATATCCCGGGTATTATAGTTCTTTGTATATTCGTGTACGTTTATAGGAAGGGAAGAGAAACAGAGAGATAACGAGGGCGAGGGTTTATTAGAGGACCCTTCTTAGTTGTCTAAAAGAAACTGTTCAAATTACATTTAACCAAAACCTAGAAAGACATTAAGCCTATCACATCTCATACATTCGACAACAACAACAACAACAAC
>NW_021639851.1:614923-620309 GCF_002087225.1 Trypanosoma theileri
TTTTTTTTTTTGTAATCTTCTTTTATTTGTCATTCTTATTATTTAAAAGGGAGTTTTCTACTTATAGTGCTGGAAGAAGTGAATCCCAATTATTATTGTGGATTAAAATATGCCGAAGCTGAACAGGCAATTCCACCAGATTTGGTGTACCTTGAAACATGTTATGTTGAATATACACAAAACGAATAGATTCTGGTAGTTTTTCAAGACTAACATCTCCAGTAAATTGATTGTAGCTTATATCAATGGTTTGTATTTCTGGTGGTAGTCCTGGTATCCAGAAGTTTCCGCTCAATTTATTGTGTGAGATATTTAATTCTTTAAGGGCTCGAGTAATTTCTGTCAAAGGAACCTCACCTGTTAGAGTGTTATGACTGAGATTAAGAAAATCCAAATTAGAAGGAAGCTCTTTCCATACCACCATTTCTATTTGGTTGTTTGAGAGATCAAGTGATTTTAAGGTTTTCATATTTTCTAACCCTTTTAGTGTACCTCGTAGTTTACAACCACTAGCACTAAATCGTTCAAGAGACCCTCCATGGTGTTCAAATGCATCCGACAGAGACTCAATACTGTCATTAATGGAATTTCCATCAATAATAAGTTTTTTTAACTGTCGTGGCATTAATCTTAATCCATTAACCATACCTGTAATACCTGTATTGCTGATATCAATAGAATGTAGATTAGGTGGAAGTCGTGCCATTATTTCTCGCAGTGGTGCGGTTATTGAGCACCCACGCATACTGAGAGTCTCTAATGATTGTGGGAGATTACTAGGTAGATCTGTTAACATGGTACCATCTAATATCATATTTTGTATTCCTTCAACCGCCTGAAAAGTCAATGATTTAATTCCACAATACGTACATTTAAACTCTTTTAGATTTGCCAAAGAGGAAGAAACCTCTGCATCACCATTTTCAAATTGCACATGATCAAATTCAATAGATTCCAATACTGGAGGTAATCCACTCACATTCATCATTTGATCCAGTATACTACGTGACACAATTAGTTTTTGAAGAGTATTTGGTAATCGATTAAAATTCACCTTTCCATTTTCCATACCAACCAGAGTAAGAGCCACTATATCTGTGAAGTCACAGGTGACAAAACTAAGATCACAATAACTGATAATCTTATCAGATCCCTTTTCATGCATACCATTTGCTATTTTTTCCCGCACACTTGTTCGAAATTCATAATCCTCAATGGATTCCAGAAGAGAATTAAAGACGTGCTTCCACAACGGTTTGAGAGAGACAACCAAGTCGGGGTCGTTGCTGTGTTCTCGCCAGTAAAACTCCAAGGCGGCGTCTACGTTTCCCGCGGCCCAACTTAATAACAAGAGGAGAAAAACATATACAGAAACTCTTGCAGAGATCATGGAAATCAAATGCAGAGTGGATATAAAAGAAAAACGGAGGTGGATAATCGAACGGGAAATAACAAAATAAGAAGGAAAAAAAAAGAAAATGAACGGCAAACTAACCGAAACTAAAATAAAAGTCTGGCTTTTATTTTTTATTTTTTTTTTATCACTACCTGATACAAAGAAAAGAAACAAAAAAAAAAAAAAAGAAAAAGAAGAATTGAGATGTATAATAAAGGGTGAAAAAAAAAAAAAAAAAACAAATGGGGAAAAGAACAACAACGACAAAAAGAAAAAAAAAAGACTGAGAACAGAATTATTTTCCTCTGAAACGAAAAATAGGTACTTCTCCTCCCTTTTTTTTTTTTTTTCACCCCCCATTACAAACTCTATTATAACCACCCATTATATTTGCTGGGGGATATCCGGCGTGTTGTCAACATTTCACGAGCAGAATTATATACACACACACAGATATACACAGATGTCCAGAAAAAAAAAGGAAAAGCAATTTTACACAAAAACCAAATAACAAAAAAAAGAAAAGAAAAAAAAAGCTTCACCCAACTCTCTTTTTCCCTCTTGTAATCGGGAAGCAAAAACGCCTTCCCCTTGTTTTATTTTTTTGAGTTACAGTCTTATTTCTCTAAATTTTACCCATCAATGCGTTTGGAATCATATGACCTGCTGTACCAGCAACGGTTTGATAAAATGTAACCACATCAAGTGTTGAGCTGAAGAGATCTGCGAATCCAAAGAAGAGCATGGAAGGGATATTTCCTCTTGCATATTCAAGTGCCCAACACGCATCCGGCATACGATATTGCTTTGCCACTCCTCTTGGTAAATAATGCTGATCCCCTGCTTTATACACTTCCCGTTTGTGTGCGTTTGGGGTTGCGGCCCACTGTTCTCCGTATATAATGGTGAAGAAGTCCTCTGCCCAGTAATATCGACCGGTGTGTCCCTCTGTGCCGACGTTGGTGCCGAAGATGATGAGATACTCCGAGAAGGAGGAGTGCAGAACCGTCATGGAGCCCATCGCCCCGCCGGCGTTATTCCACAGCCACTCCCCAGTGGACCGCACATGCTTCGGGTAGACTCGGGCGACCTCCGCAATGACACTTTCAATCACATGCTCAGCGCTGGCATTCACACCGTGGCGAGATTGGGCATTGGCAATACCGCGTTGGGCAATCGCCTGCAGTTCTTTTGGTTCAAACACCCAATTCTCAGGTCGGTCCACCACAAGAGAGAGGGCAACCGCCAGAACCAATACAGGGATTATAGTGAAGAGTACTCGTCTCATCTTGTAGATATATATATATATATATATGATTTACTTTGCTTTGTCTATTGCCTTTGTCTCTTTTTTTTTGTTTTCTTTTTCCTTCTTTTTTTTTTTTTTTCTTTCCTTTCGCTTGACCTTTTAAGTATGAGAATTGGTGTACTTTTTTTTTTTTTTTTATTTCTTTTTGGTCTTCTCTTGTTCTCAATAGGAAAAGGCAAATAATGATGATGATGAATATGTATTCTCTAAATACACTTAAAAATAAGTAAATAAATAATGGAAAGAGAAAGGAAGAAGAATAAAAACAAAAAAGAGTTAGTACAAATATAGACTATGTAATACTCAAGGTAATTATATATATATATATAGGCATTTACTACTACTGTTATCAGTAACCAATACATATATTGAAAGTAGATTGAACAACAACGACAACGACAACAACAACAACAAAAAAAACATCAAGTATTTTGTCAATTTAACATCACCTTATTATAGAAAGAAAGAAAAAAGAGTCAGGTGTACCAACTCACTCGCAGAGACATAAAATGCGAACAACGATAGACATCAAAAAGTGCTGCTTCTTTTCTTCCAGTCAGCAAAGACAAACAAACAAGAGAGAGAGAGAAAGCGAGAGAGAGAGAGAGAAAAAAAAAAAAAAAAAAGAATCTAGCAAATGATGGGTCATCTAAGATTATCAACTGGACACTCCCCACTGCCGTATACAAAAATCACTTCCACCTGAAAACAGTGTTCCATCTTCTGCCCACGCAACGGCGGAAACACCACCCCGATGTGCGGCATCTTCCATTCGGCGTGTTTTGGCCTTCAGATTCCACACAATCAGTGAGGCATCCATACTTCCTGAGAACAACTCTGTATTAGAACTGTGTGAGAAGGCGAGGGAAGTTACTCGAAGGGTGTGGAAGACCAAATCTTTATAGAGTACACTGCCGTCTAATGCGGACCAAACAAAAATATTTCTGCTGGCATCTCCAGAGGCCACACATTGTCCATCCTTTGAGAAGGCCACACATGCCACCATGCCTGTGTGATGTCCAGCGAATTCCACACATAATGAGGGTGCGGCATTTGATTGGATACGATAACCCTTCACCACTTTATCACCACCCAATACAACTGTATAATTATGAGATGCCGCACTGATACCATCAAATTGATTCATTTTTTCTTCTGCCATTTTCTTTCCGGTTGCATCAATAATAATAAAGCTGTTCTTTGCAAGTAATACAATATTACCATCTGCTGTTACGGTCAGAGCCGTTGCATTGCTGGCCTCCTTTGAGAGAACAGTTGGTTCTGTATCGGTCAAGGCATAACGTAGAAGATTTCCACCAGAGACAAGAAATAAATATCCATTACTGAAAGTAGCAGCAATAATGGTATTGGAAGAAACAGAAACTTCTCGAGCATTTCCTGGAATACCATCTGCTGTACAATTCCAAATTAAAACCCTTTCCACACTGACAGAAATAAATGTCCCATTAGACTCTTTATGTAACATTAAAATTCGTCCTTGATGACCAGAGACAACATTCTTTACACCTTCTTCACACATATATGTCAATTTACCACCAAGAGAGGCAGAAATAACACATTGAGAAGTATACACAAGTCCTTGTTGCATGTCCATAACATCATTTCCCAAGGAAAAAGAACTTAATGTTGCTCCTGTTACGGCATCAAATATTTTTACACTTTTATCAGCACTTGCAGTAGCAATTTTACTTCCATCTGGACTCCAAGCTACTGCATATATAGTACCTTTATGTCCTGTTGCAATAGAAGATTTTTTATCTGCAGTTTTACCATCAAGAAGAATCACATCACTTGATCCAGAGACTGTTGCAATAGTTTCCATATCTGGACTGTAACGCACACAGGTTACTTTACCAGTATGACCCTTGACATTACATTTAAATTTAAATGGTACACCTTCATAGAAGCCAACAAGAGCATCTGCACCTCCAGTTACAATACGATACGGCCGCTCAAGTCGCATATCACATGTTAGAATATTTTGTGAGTGACCATTAATAGTTCCAATGGTGTTCGCCGTAATGGTAATAGCAACAGCAAATGTACTCTTCCCATCCCCCACAACCACCAGACGTTCTTCATCACCTGTCCAAGCAATATCCCGTACAGGTCCCTGCAGTTGTTTACTGTTGAGAACTTCACGTGGTTCCAACGGGTGTTGTGGTTGTGGTTGTTGTTTTTGTTCTTGTTGTTGCCAGACAATCAAATTACCGTTTTGATCACCGGAGGCCACCAGCCTGCCAGTGGGACTGATGCGCACTGCAGTGACTGGAGAAGTATGGCAGCCGCAGAGACTGACAAGATTGGGATTGTTCACATCTCGGATCACCACGTTGTTGTTGCTGCCGTACGCGAGAAGAGTTCCGTGAGCCGAGAGAGAAATAGGAACGGCCCGCGTGGCGGAGGGGGCACTGGGTAACGTCCCCCGCAGCAGCAACTGATGGACAGACATTAGTGGAGTTTATTTTGTTTCTTTTGTTTCTTTTTTTGATTTACGGTTTTTTTTTTTTTTTTTGGTTTTGTTGATTTTCTAGTAGTAATAATTCTTTCTTTTTTTTTTTTTTCTTTTGCTTTTTGAATGTGATAAAGACACCTCTTCACCAAATGCCGTGAAAAATACAGAAAAAATCATCAAGACGAGAGAGAAAGAAAAAGAAAGA
>NW_021639851.1:620315-625471 GCF_002087225.1 Trypanosoma theileri
TTTTTTTTTTTTTTTTTTTCTTTTGCTTTTTGAATGTGATAAAGACACCTCTTCACCAAATGCCGTGAAAAATACAGAAAAAATCATCAAGACGAGAGAGAAAGAAAAAGAAAGAAAAGAGAAATTCATAAAATTCCATTATCCCACAAAGAGAATCTCTACAGAGAGAAAAAAACGTATAGGAAAGAACACGGGAAAAGAAAGAAAAAAAAGAAAATTCCAAACTATGTTCGCCATCCAGAACTCATCAATAAAAAAAGAAAGAAAGAGATTCGATTTCTTTCATATTCGTTTTTTTCTTTTTTTTTTTTTTTTAAAAAAGTTTCTCATGTGGTAATGCGCTTCAGTTTTCATATGATGCCATCGCTTCCACACCGCAATTCTTTTATATACTTCAAACAAAAAAAACAAAGAAACAAACCGGAAAATAAAAATAAAAAAAGAAGGCTTCATCCACATGACTCCAACGAAAGAAATCCGCATAAGGACTCAAGGGAGGAGATAAGTAATATTCCTACTGCCATCAGTACAGCAAAAGAAAAAAAAAAAAAACATGCGAAGAAAATGATTTTCACATGACATTAATAAAATAAATAAAAAAAAACAAAACATGGAGAAAGATATATATATATAAACTGGAAGTGGAAATGATTTTGTTGGGGTTTTAATAATATTACAAAGAACAGATGTCCAGATCATCTTTTTTTTTACTTCTTTGTTTGTTTCGAATGTGTGAAGAGAGAAATCCTCAAATGTGCCACGCCAAACAAAAACAAAAAGAAAAAAAAAGAAAGAAAATCCACCAACGTCTACAGAAAGAAGAAGGAGAAAAAAAAAAGGGAAAATAGAGAAATATGTAATGAAGTAGAAGAACAACAATACCACGTCATGGCGGGAGGTTTGGGCTCGACTACATAATAAAAAGCTTCTCTAAATAATTGTGAATGGGGGAAACAAAAAAAAGCAACAAACATAAAGAACGGATTTTTTGTTTTTTTCCTTGTGAAAGTACAATAAATAGCAACAAAATAAAAAAGAAAAAGAAAGAGGCATACCAATACAAGGAGTACGGAAAGAGAGAGAAAAATAAAAAAAAAAAAAGAGAAAGAATGGGTATGAGAAGAGCAGTGAAAGAGAGGGAGAAGATCATTATTATGAGATGAGTGCAGTGCATGATTACATTCACGATGATTTCCCTTCCTGCGTCTACCACTTCTCATTCTCAGTTTTTCTTCCAATATATGTACCCCTCCTCTTTCCTCTCTCCTCTCTCTCTCTCTACAGAAACAAACAAAGACAAACAAACACTTTCTCTTTCTCTCCATTTTTCATATATATATATATATATTTCCCCCATTTCGGTTTTCATTATCCCCTTGTTTTTAAACTAAAAGGGAAGGGAAATAACAATAGCAAATACAGTGACGAAAGAAACGCTGCAAAAAAAAAAAAAAAACAACAACAGCAATTATAACAATGATAACAATAATAATAATAAGAAAGAAACCTCAAATACGTCTACCATTACGACCTACTACTGTCTTTGTGGAGTTTATCTCTGGACGATGGACATATGATATATTATTCCGCACCGGACACACACCCAACGGCTTTGGGAAAGTACCACCGTTCATACGTACAGATATCCCACGTTTATTACTACCTCTTCTTATTTCTTCTGTTTGCGGTGGTTGTGGTTGTTTATGTTTCAATTTGGGATTTTTCTGTTTAGGTTGTTTTTGTGGTGGTTGTGGTTGTTGTTCTTCTTCTTTTTCTTCTTTTTCCTCTTCCTCTTCTTCTTCTTCTTCTTCTTCTTCTTCCTGTTGTTCGTGTGGAGGAGCATTCATAGACTCGGATGGTCTTTGGGTTTGCAAAGCATCTGGGCAATATTCACTCTCCATATCGGTGAGTCTACCGTGATCCATTGTGTTTCTCCTCTCATCCATAATCAAACAAGAAGAAATCATTGGAAGAGCTGTGTCCACATCCGCTACAGTTTCTACAGTTGGAATGATACTTCGTGAAAGTGTCGTAAAGAAAGGATGTTGAAGGGCTTCTTCTGCTGTAAGACGACGTCTTGGTTCATATAATAATAATCGGCTAATAAGATCCAGTCCATCTTCGCCTACAATACCCACAACACCATATCTTCTAAAATAATGAGTTAAATCACTTTTAATTTCATCAAGACCATCATGACTATATGTTAAACCTGTATCATGTGTATTTTGTTCCTCCGCAAGAGCATCCAACAGACCGGAATATTTTTCATAAAGTGGATATTCTTTCATACTAGGGAAATTACGTTCAGTTGGTGCACCCAAACGAGAAAAAATACACTTTAATTGTTCAGTTTCATTCTTTCCTCTAAAAAGTGCATTTCCACTCGCCGTCTCTGCAATAATACAACCTGCACTCCACATATCAGCTGTATAGGCGTAACATGTATTTCCAAGCAATAAATCAGGACTACGATACCATAAAGTGACGGCTTCGTGTTGATATTTCTTTACAGGTATTCCTTCAACACGAGAAAGTCCAAAATCTGTAATCTTAAGAATATACTTTTCTGCCTCACTTTGTATTTTTTCATTTATAATATTATTATCCATTTTGTCATCGGAGTCCGTTTTTCTACTTGATACAGCTTTAAGAACGATATTCTGTGGCTTTAAATCTCGATGAGAGAATTTCCTGGTGTGAAGATAACAAATCCCACGAAGTAAATCCCGCATCCATCGTCTATATTGATGAGGATCTGCAATACGGTTTTTGGGTTGTTTCTTCAGATAACACGATAAGTCCCCGGCCTCACAATACTCTGTTACCATATACACTACATTCTTATCGATTAACACATCATGTAGTTTGACGACATTATTACTTCCTAATGCCGGACCCTCTCCATTTCTTATATCGCCCTGCATGCCTTTCGTAACTTCTCTCAACACCATAATTTCCCGCATGGTGGAGGCGGGCATTCCCTCTTCTTTTGCGGCACACATCGTTCGCTTGAGGGCCACGACTTCACTGTCGCCCTGCGGCTTCACAACAGTGGCGCGGTACACTTCACCGTAGGAGCCTTTTCCAATCACATCCGCTACCGTGTCGAACTCATAGCAGGAGACACGCTTCTTTGTGTTGGTGGATGGAGTTTCCGATGCTAATGCCATTTACTTTTCTTTTTTCTTTTTTCTTTTTTTTAGGAATAATATCTCTTTTCACTAAACCCCAAGAAAAAAAGGGGGATAAAAAAAAATAAAAATAAAAATAAAAATAAAATAACTTTTTAACTATACTTGTTGGTCTTTAGTTGGAAAAGAAAAGAAGAAAAACAAAAAAGGCAAAAATTCATGGTCATCCATAGTAATAAAAAATATTATTATGAATAACAAAAAAAAAAAAAAAAAAAAAAAAAAAGGATCCGTTTGGCATAATCTTATTTTCTTTTTTTTTTTTCTTTGTATATATATATTTTTTTTTATCTGAATTTTTTCTTCTTTCCCCTAGTCGTTGATTCCCCATACATGTAGACTCAAAGAAAGAAAGAAACAAATAAAGAAATACCTTCATTTTCCCTACACAGTTCTTCTTTTTTTCTTTCTTCTTTTCTTCTTTTTTTCTCTTCTTCTTCTCCTAAACTCTCTCTCTCTCTCTCTCTCTCTCTCTCTCTCTCTTTAACCCTCAACAACTTCACCTGGTTGTTTCATACTGTCAAAATCATATGGTTTTCCGTGAATACGTTTAAAGAGATCCAGAATGTTTTCCGCCGCACTTTCAAAGTGTGTGGCTGCATCGTAGCTATTGCTGATGAAGCATTTACTTGTACTTCCATCCTCCACGGGTTCATATAAGTCCGATACGGAAATAAAGGTTTCAATAGTTTCACCAATCACCTTTAAACCGGGTTGGATATCCAATTCAGGGTTTGCCAAGTTTTCTACAGCTGTTCCAATGATAGCGATATAGAAACCTTCTGGGCAGACTTTATTATTAGCACCGAGTTGAAGGATATACATATCATTTCTGCGTTTTAGTTCTTTTTGTGGAATAATGATTTGACAGGAATTGCACTGTACCTTAAGATTTGGAATGGGATGATTCATAATAGCAATACAACGAATTACTTTACCACATGGTTTTACACGGTCTGGAAAATAAGAAGGATCGCCAAGAATAAATTTTGCATAAGCTTTTTGATCTCCACTTTCAATAGATTCAAACACACCTTGATCATTAAAGTTAACTTTACTCACAGGTGTTTGAAGCATATATGTCCCACCGTAAACCGCACAAAGACGAGAAAAGGCTTGTGGTAATTCCCCACTTCCATACAATGGATACACATACGGGGAAGTATCATACATATTAAAAGACTGTTCATACAGTTTACATCGCATCACAGTTTCAATGGCTGGTCGTTGTAAATAATCATCATTTGTGTGAAGTGCCACGGCATGACCAACAAAATCAATTGTATCATTCCCAATTCCGAATTCTTTATATAATTGAGACATGGTCATGGCTCGAAGATTATAATTTTTATGTGTATTTGGTTTTTGAGGATCATACGCACCCATGAATTGAAATAATTTTGCCGCTTTTCTTTTTTCAAAGAATCCCATTAATGGAGACATTAACGCTTCGGCTTCTGTGGCCGGTACTTTTGCAATCTTTCCATCCTTCATCACGAAGGAGTTGTCAATAAGCATAAACTCCATATTATAGCGATCCACCACAGTGGCTCGAAGAATCTTTACCAATTCCCCAGCACACATGAGGACTTTGGGAATGAGATCCACATTATATAAATGACTGCGTCCCAGTGAAGCGGGGGGAGTGCCTTTATTAAACTTTTGATATAACTGCTCAAGATTTAAACTGGCAGACTCACCACCGTAGTAGGGATTGCGGTCCACATGCAACACCTTATAGCCATTCACAGAGAGTAGTCCACTGAGAACACACTCTGTTAAACCTGTACCACAAACAATGGCGTCGTAGGTCTCCTCCATTTGTAAAACTCAAAGGGGAAATGGGAATGATAATATATACAGAATATATATTTTATATTTATATTTGTTTATTTGAGGATATTTGTACTAGTTGTACTCGTATACACTAAAAAAAAAAAAAAAAAAAAAAAAAAAAAAACA
>NW_021639851.1:625556-641408 GCF_002087225.1 Trypanosoma theileri
ATATATATATATATATATATATATATATATATATATATATACCTACTCCAATAGTGGAAATACAGTATTATTTCAGCAGCAACTACTTGCAAAACAAGAGATGCAAAATCAGGACAATAAAACAAGAGAGCAACTAGAAGAAAGGAGTAAAAAAAAAAAATAAAAATAATAATAATAATAATAATAATAATAATAATAATAATAATAATAATAATAATGTGGTTGTGTGCGTTAGTTTGAGACACACGTACGATAACACGAAATACCAAAGAAGCCAAAAAAAAAAAATAATAAATAATAAATAATAATAATAATAATAATAATACCTTATAATCTTTGTAAGAGAGTTCCTTGCAAGGAGATATTAACCTCTTCAGTGGATTCTGTTGGTGTAGTTAATGCATTCTCCAGCAATTCACGCAGTGATGACTCATTCCTTTTAGAAACTATTACTGTACCTTCTCCTTCTCTACTGTATACATGAGTGCCTTGTCCATTGCTTTCATTCCGCATCTCATACCCGAGTTGCCCAAGAGTCTCAGCGAGAAATCGATTTTCACGAAGTAATGCATCCAACTCTGATTGATAGCGAGACTCTGATTCCAGTAATACAGTTTGAATATGATCTCGTTCCAGTACTGCCTCTCTAAATCGTTTAGATTCTTCTTCTTTTTCCATTTTGCATTTTTCAAGTTGTTGCGATAAGATACGACTGCGTTCTTCTAATTCCTGTACTTTTATCTTATTCTTCTTCACTTCTATTATACTTTCTTCCTTCTTGTGATGATCATCTTTTTGCTGTTTGAGTGCAACAACTTCTACACTCTTTTTATTCAGCGCCTCAGCGAGTTGTATGACTTGTTTTGTTAACATTTCCTTTGTGGTTCGTAGTTCTTGTAACTCCTGCTGCTGCATCTTTAGTGTCTGTTCCGCCTCCTCCGCTACAGTACTCGCATGGGAAACACATTGCAGTGCAGTACGAAGTCGTTCTTGCAATGCAATAACACTATTATCCACAGTATTATTATTATTATTATTATTATTATTATTATTATTTTCTCTTCTCTGCGTATTCATCCCCATCGTTGTTGTATGAGGACTTTGATCTATTGACAACCCTGCTGCTGCTGCTGCCGTTTCTATTTCTTCCTTTTCTTCTTCTTCTTCTTTCTTTGATATTGTCTGGTGATCATCCATTCGCTGTGTAGATGTACTGAGAAAGTGAAACAACACCGCTGCCGTTCCATCTGCAAAAGACATTAATGCCGTGGCGACATTATTTTGCCGCACTGGTGGAAATAACGGGGCGAGACTTGTGATGGGACTCACAGTTGGAAGAACACTCAGTAATGAACACCCGGAAAGATGACCTCCTGCTATTATAGGAGATACTCCCACTCGAAGTAGTGTAATAGCATTTTTAAAGGAAGCCGCAGCGAGACAATAAGACATTATACCTGTTGTTTTATCTACAACTACTGAAAGCATTGATAATGCGGTAATACGTCCTTTATTCACATATAATGTATCGGCTGTGAGAACGGCATCTGCCACTCTACGCAGATACTCCCCATCCGAGAGTGTGGAATCTATACACGTATTCCTATTTCTACCTGTCCTTGTAGAGAAGGAAGTGGAATACGAAGATATATCTTCTCTGTTGGAATGACCATTATGTACAACGGTGAGAGGTGTGAAGGTGATAGATCCCTCTTCATCGCCAAGGCACAAAACAGTCGCCGCATCATCATCACCGCTGCCAACAAGAACAGCAGAAGAAGTTACTGTTGGACGTGCGGAAGTAATACGCTGCAGGGGTACATCTGCGTCTGCTAGCAGTTTCTCACTTCTCCCTGGTCCACCTAATGAAACACCATAAAGGATTCTTCGTTCTGTTGAGAAAAAAAATAGAAAATGACCTTGTGGATGTGTAAAGCTTATTGTGCTAGAACACCCCATCGCTACCGTCATCATACGTATTGGTGAAGATCTATATTCATCCTGTATACTGCAGATATTGGTTATATCTCGAATAACTTCATGTGTTTCGGCATGCCATTGTAATACCCGGTGATCATGACTCGCACTAAATACCCATTTCCCTGGTCCAGTAGCCAATAAGTGTACGGCTGCTCGATGTTTGTAAAGATAACAGATGGCTCTCCAATGTATTTGATGGGATCTTGATTTTTGTGTACGTGAACTCTTTCCACCCATTGCTTGTATTGATGATGATGATGATGATGATAATGATGTGGATACTTTTTCAATCATATGCATTCGATATACACCAATATGCCCAGAGGACCAACCCACCCAAACTTCTTCATTTCCCACAAGAGTAAAGGATTGGGCCATATTCACTGTAGGAGTTTGTTGAAGAGCTGCAGAAGAGAAGGCTGGTGTATTAACATCTGCAGGCGGCCGCAGGGACTCACTGCATGGATATTGCAGTTTACAGTTAAATGTTCTTAAATCACCTGTTTTTTTATCCGCCACTAATACAACAGGCATAGATGATAATGATAATGATAATGATGATGATAAGGTGGAAGACCATTCGTTAACATCGCCATTCTCTCTATCATCATTCTCTGTTATTCTCGTTGTTGTTGTAATAGGAAGTAGACTGCGTACATATCCCGGGGTATCAACTAGGAAGAACCAACTGCGATCTTGTGACTGTGGTGATTTGTTTATCATTACCACAACCTTCCACCTCACCCTCCCTTTTTGTTGTTGTCGAGGACAGTGCAGTTAACTCTGTGAGGATAGTGAATTGCATAAGAATAAATAAAAATAATAATTAATAATAAAGAGATTGTAAAAAAAAAAAAAAGGAAAAAAAAAGAAAGGACAAAATCAAAGCTCGTTTAACAGGGCTGAAGTAAGAAACCATATCAAGAGAGAATTATACTGTATACACACACATACACAAAACGAAAGAAAAAAAAAGAAAAATAGAATGAAAAAAAACAAAAAAACCATAACATGTCTATTTGGTTTTCTTCCTTTTAATCGAAACAAAGAAAAAAAAAAATAATAATAGTAATAACAAAAGATCAAAAGAAAAAAAAAAAAAAAAGAAAGCAAAATAAAACATAAAAAGAAAAAAAAGAGAAAAGACTGCACCTTAAAACAATAACTCCAATACTTACTCCGTTAAAACCCTATATACAAAGCAGAAATGGAGGATTGTCCCTCCACCCAACCCACACACTCCCAAAACTCCATTTATCTTCACAATCACCTGAGATGATTGGATTTACCATCTAAGGCAGGAACAAAACCGTGATCCTTCGCTTGGGATAAAAAGAGGGTTTTCCTTCAAACTCTTCTGATGTTTTTTGCCTAAAACATGTTCAACCATACGATGCCACAACACTGGAGTATCGCAGGCATAACAGTAATTTAACACCGGAGGAAGTAATAAATGTCGCACCTCCTTATCATTTTCCACTCGTTTGTGTAATTCTCGTAAACGGCCTAATGAAGCCACACGGCGACCAGCATCACGTCGCTCTACAAGTTCAGCAACATCTTCCACACAATCAGTAAAACATACATCTTGATATTTCAGTAAACATCTCAAATCTACAAAATCTTTCATTACGGAAGTTAAAACACTAATAGTTCTTGTTGCTATCTCATCATTACTATCATCTAAACCTCTCAAACACTGTTCAACTGCCATAGCGGTAGCCTCAAGTGTTGATACACCTGTTTCTCTAGTTCTTTTTCTAAGAGCCTTAAAAAGTGAAGTATATGTACCATCAACGGATAAAGCCACACGGGGAATACTACGAGGAATGTGTCGATTTAAAGAAGTTGCTTGTCCCCATGTTCCATCTGAGAGAAGTAAGTGAACCTTTTTCCTGCGTGGAAGATCACGGACAAAGTCCTCCAGGAAGAGAGCACCAGGTTCTGGGTAAAGTGAGATGGTAAAAGGACGGTTATTATAATCATTATCCTCTTCATGAATATTATCCTCATCATTATTATTATTATTAATATTAACATCAAAATTAATAACATCAGTAGTAGTAGCAGGATCAGCAGAAGTATCTGCCAAAGTCTGTAAGTAAAGATCATCTTCTTTTACTCCCCAAACACGAATGGGTGCGCCTAAAATAAACGCGGCAATATGTCCAGAATTAGTTCCCCGCATAACTTCTCCCACGTGCAAGACCATCGTCACATCCACTTCAGAAGTTCGCTGTTGGGAAGAAATCTGTTCACGATACTCTTCCATTTTTGAGCAAAAACACATATCTTTTGGGAACCAACACCATAAACATAAATTACTCTGTGCAGATGCCCACATACGTGTTGAGAGACGTCGACGCACAGACGCCCGATAACGTTCTTCAAAAGGAAGTGATGCGATATGTGCTTTCCACTCTGGTGTTTCTGTGGAATGAAAATAGACGGCCTCTGGTGTGTTTGGTGGTGGGAGTTCAATTCTCTCTGAGGTGCCGTACTGCGGCAGTCCGGCGTAGGCAACCAGCCGGAGCATAGATTCCTTGTATGGATTCATTCTCAGAGATTATTTTTTTTTTTCTTTTTTTTTTTCCTTCCTGTAATAGCGTCCTCTCTCTCTCTCTCTCTCTCTCACTGTTCCTTTCTTTCGTTCTTTCTTTTTCTTATTTTCTCTTTTTTCCTTTCATTCGTAAAATAAAGAAATAGTAACATACCACACGGAAAAAGAAGAAGAAGAAGAAAAAAAAAAAGGAAAAGGTGGTGGAAATAGTAGAATAAAAATAACAGGATAGAATGATAAGAAGTCAATGATAACAATTACCCTCAAGAGGAAGTTAAGGTACGATAACACACCTCCCCCGTCATTCTATTAATAATCTTTATGCTACAAGCATTTATTTCATCCATAATTGGATGCATAAAAGAGTAAATAAATAAAAAAAGAGAACAAACCAAACAACGACAACAGTAACAACAACAACAAAAAAAAAGAAAATATTCTCTGTTTCTGTGAATAATTTTTAGAAAGGATCATTATTCTTTCCCTTTCCCATGGCATACAGGGCACTCTCTTCCTTTTCCACGTCTAGACTTGTTAAGTCGAACAGCAAGAGTTGCTTCCCATTCATGTCCACAAGCCATACACAACCACCACAACTTTGTCTGATCTGTTGGTTTAACTTGACTTGGTTTTAAGTCTCCATTTTTTAATGGATGCCATTCTTGTAATAATCCATTTTCATCTTTACTAAAGTCAGCATGAAGATTTAAGAGTGAACATGATGGACACTTTGCCTTCTCAGCTACCATATCTTTAATACGAGCCTGAAAACTAGTACTACAGGTTGGACAACGCCAATAGGCTGATTTGTTACTACTTGTAGTTACGGTTTTAGGATCTATACAAGGGTCATTCAGTGAGTGATCCCAGAGTTGAACAAGTCGACTTCCCAAACATGGATTACGTCGCTTCTCACATTGTTGACATTTTGTACGTAAACAAGTACGTACAAAGATACCACTTTTCCACCTAAAATCACATTCTACACATTTCCACCATACCACAGAAGCACTATCCACTAAAACTTCATCCACCGGTTCTTTATTAGCCTCCATATCGTATTCTATTGCTAAATCTGGGAAACGGTCTATTAAAAGACGACTTTCTTCTTCCTGTAATGATATCATACCTTCACTATTTGATGATTGACCTGAAACTCGATCATCACTTTCTCCGTCTCCTTCTTCTTCTTCTAATTCACCACTCTCTTTAAGAGATGACCGACGACGATGACGACGTTCAACTTGTGTATCTTCATCATCAGCATCTAACATATTTGAAACCATCTTCTCATTTTGTTCTTCTTCCCTCCATATACCTGCACCTTCATCTATATAATTTCCAGACTCATCTGTAAATACACCTATAGAGTCTTCTTCCTTTTCTTCTTCTTCTTGAGGAGCACGTTGGATACGCTTTGTTCTCTTACCCTTAGCAAGAGTTCTTTCTTTTCCTTCTAGAGTATTATCAGTGTCATTCTCTTTTTCTTCAACTTTCTTTCTTCGACTCTGCTTTGTTTGCTTTGCATTTTTCAAAGTATTTGCAGAAGTTGCAGCCCCTCTTACTACAGTACAGAGAGCACTACTTCCACGGCAAAACAAGGGAGTTTTACTGCCTGTAATACCGCCTATCAATATTGTTTTTGTTTTTGTTGTTGCGATCGTTATTTCTGGTGTGAAGAGTCGTCTAATGAGTACACGTCGCATTGCGATTCCACCGAGATGAATTTCGTTTCTTTGTTTCTTTGTTTTTTTCTCTTTTTTCCTTTTCCTTTTTTCTTTTATGACTAACCTCTCGAGGTCACGCTGTAGGAAAATAATAAAAAAGAAAAAAAAAAGAATGAATAAAAAAATATATATAATAATAAAAATAACAATAATAATAACAATCAAAAAGGATAAAGAAAAAAGGAGAATCCAAAAAAAAAAAAAAAAGAAACAAAACCTTAAGTCAAGAAGAGATGAACTAAGACTCCTCAGAACGCACGCAAAATAATAATAATAATAAAAGAATCAAAAGAATCAAAAGAAGAAAAGAAAAAAATGACAATTATTACCCACTTGTGGTACGCTCAAAGAGAAGAAGACCCAAGGGAATATTAAGAATTACATTCTAACCGACATTTTCTTTATCAAACAATTCATTCTTTAGATCTCCTCCTCCCTCCCCCTTTTTTTTCTTTTCCTTTTTTTAATCCCTTTATAAATATAAAAAAAAGGGTACTCAATATATTTGTAACTCTCATTTAAGGCAATGGAATGAGGAAAATGGAAGAATACCAAGTCTCGCACTGTTAGTTGACATTATTATTTATAAATATTCACATTAGTACTCCATTCCGTTTTCGTTTATTTCCTTACGTCGCCCCTCACTTTTAAAAAACAAAAAAAAAAACTTTCAAGTTTATTTTCTCTTCTTTTCGTTATTATAACATATAAAAAAAAAAAATCTACAATAAAATGTGGTGTACGCAGCATCGTAAGCTGCAGTTGTGTTCACCCGCTGCTGACTGACCTCCCCCATCCATTCATTTCTTTCTCTCTTTTCTTTCTTTCATTCTTTCTTTTCTTCCTACTGACTCCCTACTAAATATATTTCCCTCTCGTTAATTGATGACTATCATATTATTTGTAGAGTTACAGGATTTTAGAGAGTGGATAGCATCAGCAAAAATGTTGAGAAAAAGGGAAGAAGAAGAAAAAGAAGAAAAAGAAAATAATAACTAAAATGAGATCCCGAAAACGAACGCGGGTGAAAAAATATATCCTAGAAAAGTCAACTGCTCGTCTTAAGGGGAAAAACATAATAAATTAAAAAAAAAGAAAAAAAAAACATTCGTCAGACGTTATTGATAAGAAGAAAAAAAAGTATAGACATGAGAAGGGTCTGTCCAGCCCCAAACGCCAACCCACAAGAAAAAAAAAAAAAAAAAGTACAATGAGGTCGGTCAAGAATATAGGGAAAAAAAAATAAAATAAAATAAACAAAAAAAAGGGAAAAGAAGAAAGGACGAACACATATAAGAAAGGTAAAGAGAAATTTCTATACCTGATTGGTCACCACTTGATCATATAGGGAAAACTTCACATCATACCAATGGCGGTCAAGAGCCCTCCATTTTCCCAGTACTTGCATGACGTGCCCTGGGGCAATCCCAACATTATCAATAAAGCGCATCACACGAAGATGAATATCCTTGTTTTTATCATCAACTTTATCCACAGCACTCTGTACCTCATCTGAAACCTTCTGATGATCTCTTTCGTTCAACTTTTGTATTTCCTTCGAGTGATATTTTTCATTAAGTTTATTAACAATGTTCTCTTGGACTTCCATACAGTGAAGAAGATTATCAAACTCTTGTTTATTAATAGATCCTTCTTCATTCTCTTCATTTTTTTTACTTATGGGAGATACGGATGTACTTGCTATTGTTGAAGGAAGAATAAACTCTGAATGCTCAGATTGTACTGAAGTTGAGCCTCTAGCAGGTCGAACCCACACTTTAAACTCATCTTTTTGTCTTGTTATCTTATGTGCAGAAGGAATTCCATTTTCTTTTTGTACAGTCGGTTGAGGAAGAACCTTGCGCGCTTGGGGCATCGAAATTCCTGGTTCTAACATTATTGAACCAGGACTCTCAGATGAAGAACGACGTTGACGAGCATAAACAGAGTTTGGAGGTGTCATTTGATTATTAGATACAGCCAAAATAGAGTACATAGAAGATCTTTGGGAAACACTTGGTGTGTAATTTCCAGCCATTGTTAAATGTGGATATGCCCTTGGGGTATTATTACGCATCGGTGTATCATTATTAACAGGATGAGATGGTAAAATTTTCCTTGTATCTGAACCTGTCTTTTCCAATAATAAGTTCATAAGAACAGCCAAAACAACTCGTGGATCATCTCCACCGTATTCGGTTGAGCTTGGCATATTCATAGGTGGATGTTGTAATGCTTCTGTCTTTATATGTTCCACAACTTCCCGTCGACGAAGTGTTTTTCCACACAAGAGAGGACATAAAACTTCTTCTTCTGTACACATATATCGATGTCTTGCCAAATCTTCAGAACGAGAAAAGGTCATATTACACTTATGACAAACCAGAGAATCCGGAAGGAGAGGTGTTTGTCGTTGAGAGACATCATTACTTCTTCCTTTATAAGGTGTTTGACGTCCTGAGGAGCCAATACTCCGACTTCGCCGTAGTGCTGCACAGTGAAGTTCGTGTCTCTCAAGCATTTCTCTTCCACGGCACATATAACCACAAGGCACTCCTGTTCGTGGATTCACATGTTGACAGTAAAGTGGTTTTAATGAACACTGCGCATCATGTTCAGCGACTGTGCCTGGTTGCAAAGAAAGATAACAATATTTACACCGCAGTGGTGAGGCATAACTTCGATGAGGTGATGCGGTTGAAAGTCCTTTAACTCGTGGTGAGTCTTGATAAGATCTACGTGGTGTGGATTGTGAAGGTACTGCTGAGTTCTCACCATTAGCCAAAACTGCTGGTGTGGTCTGCGGGAATGTGTAACTGCTGCGTTGAGAGGCTCTTGGGGTTCTGTAGTTCTCCTGTACAGGCGGAGTAGCCGTATCTGCTGGCAGTTGTTGTTGTTGTTGTTGAGATAATGGTCTTCCTGCGGCGATAGGACTTCGTGTGTGGGATCGAGGATTATACATATTAACTCACAGTGATGATAACAGTTCTTTCGCTACCTCTTTTCTCTTTTTTCTTTTCTGTTTTTTTTTTTTTTTTTTTTTTTTTTGTTCGTATTCGCCTCTTTTCTTGTAAAATTCTAGTTTTTTTTTTTTCATGTGTATATGTGTGTGATGAAAGGGTATACACCATGAAGAGAATGATTAGAGTAGAAAGAAAAACAGAGAGAGGGGAAGAAAAAGAAATGATAGCTGTGTAGGCAAAGGCTTTGTGTAAGAGGTCTTTCTCTCTCTCTCTCTAATACTATCTCTCAGCAAGTAGTAACTTTCCTCATCATATTAAACTTAAAAAGGAATAGTTATAAATATGTGGTAGAAGATATAAGAATTATAAGAATAGTTAGAAAAAAAGTATTTACAACGATCGCCTTAAAAGACGACTGAAAACACCAGCAAACTAAGGGCAATGTGCACTCTCCTTCTTCTGCTCGTTAATGTTTGCTCCACTTTTTTTTTTTTACTTTTTCCTTTCCTTTTTCCTCAAACCCTTCATTATATCTTTTTTTTTTTTGTAAATTTATCTCGCCAGATTATTATCATTTTGTTTTTCTTTAAACAAAAACAACAAACAACCACCACTACTACTACAACAACAAAACACAATAATTTATTCCTCGCACTTCTCCCTTTTTCATACGCTTATTACTTTTTTTTTTTTTTTACACCTATCCTTCTTTCCTTTCTCTGTCTTTAATTGTTTTAATAATATATAGTTATATATATATATATATATATATATATATAGATAGATATAGATATATAGAGAGATATATAGATGCCCCTTTAAAAGAAAAAGAAATACGGGGTAATATCTCCTCGATAACTCTTTACGGACGCTTCATGATAAAATAAATAAAAACACTCATATCAACAAAAATAACGAATAAAAGGCGAGAGAGAAGAAAAAAAGAAAAGAAAGAAAAAAAGAGAGGCTAGACTGATGGGATACAATCTCAATATCTACCAGACTTCATAGCATCATACATGTCTTTATGCACGATACGTTTTTCCTTCTTTGCAGGACGAAGTCCCGCTGGCACCGCAGCGAGTACTGTATTCTTTATAAGTTTCCCTCGAGGTACCCATTTTGGTAATGGTCTATTGTTATCCATCGTCATATATACTACAACAGTGATGGTGAGAGCAACGGATAAACCTGCGATAACTCCTATTCCCAATACACTCTTCTCATCTGAACCGGGTTTATGTGTACCACTTCGATCTGGTGGTCCATAACGACTACGTTGTGTTAGCATTGGATCTACATGCATCATTCGACAAAATGTACTTGTACTGACAATCCCTGTTGTAATAGTAGCCTTTACAATAACTTCTACATTTGTAGCTACATTAATAGCACCAGGAATAAAGGCGAAAGCAAATGGTACATTCGATACTTCTTCTGGATTTACTGCTGGACCAGTTGATATTGTGCTATTTACAACTCTATTTTTCAAATCTCTGTAATTGAGAAAAGGATGTGTGTACATCCACCAATAACCCAAAGTTCTTGGTGGGACCACTGGAACTCCAGTAACGGGATCTTGATAAAACAAATACACAGTGGTTTCATTATAGCGTAAGGAAATAGAATGTACATTCACCTGTGATGTATTCACACTAGGGAGTTGTAAGAATACGGTAGCCCATCCACTTGGTCCAAAGGTAGAACTAAGTGAATCCATGCAGAGAGGACCACGAGTGGCTGTACTGAACTCAAATGGAGAATCTGGAAGTGAAGTACCGAGAGGATCCAACACAGGCCAATAGTCTGAACCTCGACAAACACCCAATCCACCTTCAGCAGCATACGAATCTTGGGATAAACGAGTAACATACATAGAAAGATCCATTACCACATCGTGTTTGGTACCATCTGTCATTAGTAATTGTAATACGACACGTCCTTCATAATTAAAAGCTCGTTGAAGTGCATTAGAAAGAGCATTACTACCAATAACTACACCACGAATAGTAATATTTTGAAATGATGTTGCACATCGAGAGGGTGTTGAAAAACCTGAACGATTGTATACATGCATTTTATTAGGTGGACATGTTGTATTCATAGCAGGACCTTTTCGTAGTTCAACACGAGCTGTACCTGTTGGACAATCACCAGATGGGAATTCACCTGTATATGTTGATGTAGCATATTTTCCTTCAGCTCTACAAACTGTTTTATTTCCTTTACACGTGGGGCATTGTTCAAAACTTGGTGCTATCCAATCTTGTGTAATCCACTTAAATCCAATAACGTGACGATCTTCTGCATAACTTGTTTCCATATCATCTGTAACATAAGGGTGTAATAAAAGATTAACTCCAAAAGCTCGATCTCCATTTTCTGTATATTCAAAAAACTCTGAATCAATAGAAAAAGGTGCTGGTGTTACTTTATTTACAACAATAAATTGTTGAAGATTAAATATAATATCATGTGCTTCATAATGACTATCAAAGCTACGCGCAGGTTCAATCCATGAGTTTGCACGAACCCCTTGAGATATAACTGTACCTTTAATCTGTCTGTCTCCAACAAAATACCATACCGGACTACCATCAGATTTACGAAGATCTTCTAATAAGGCATAAGGAAATGTTCCTGTCCAAGTGGCATCACAGTCATCAATATCAATTTCCCAACGACCAGCAACAGTTCCTTTTGGTGTAGCAGGAGTAAGTAATGGGGCATAATGACAAGAGTCAACAAAAGTATCACATCCAATATGTTTTCCACCAAATTTCTGATACCACGATTTTCCCTTGTTATATAAAGAACCTACAGATCCGGTTCCAGTTCCATTTCCAAGCGTTTTCCAATGCCAAACATCTTCACCCATGCCGATAGTACCTTGATGTTGTAAACAACTTAATTCAAACCCCAAGGAATCTGCTGCTACTACACCTTCAAAATCCTTTGGTTCAAAATATTTACCCACCATACGATCAAAAGGTTCAAAAGTTGGAAACCTTACACCAAGATTTCCAATAATAGTGTAAACAGTAATTATAATAGAGTTATTTGACCAAACCACTTGAAGACCATCAACAGCCTGACCATCACGTCTAGCATAACCAGCCCCAGGAGTATTATCCCACATAGCTGGTTTAGGATACGTCTTCCATGCTTTTTCATTACACGTTCCACGGCACTTAATCTGCGGATTCGTTATTTCAGCTGTCGGAGGCTCTGTAGAGGAAGATCCATGTTCATTTCCATTAGGAGGTAATGTCCATTCGTTACTTACAATTATGTATGCGTTACCTTTACAGTACAACTTGTTAAGACAATACATGTTAAAAGAGAAACTGTAGGATCCTTCTAATCTCCCTGGACGATATAGAAAGTCACCAATAGGGGTCATATCCAAATTACCTTCTTTAGGTCCATCAATAAGAGAAAAATAACGACCATACACACATGGATCTTGTCCTGGCATACCATTTAGAGAGTTACTGATAGCTACACCAGGTGCTGTTTGATAATAATAGACATTGGCACAAGATGGAATAGGTTCAGGTGTTACTGATGGAGTGGTAGGAGACTCAGTGCTTGCAACATCGATGTAAGATGTAATAGTGACTTGGGTACGACATCGAAATTCAGTTTTGCACATAACATCAACAGGTATAACATCTATACTTTCTTCCTCTGGGGCAAAATAGTGAAAATCACCAATAAGATTAATTTGAAATCTTTTGGCATAATCTAAAGAAGATAAATTGTACGTTATGACACTACAATTTTGTAATTCTACATACAAAGAACCTCGTAATTGCTTTCCTGTTGGTACAGTATAATTAAATTCCTTATTACACATCACAACAGGAGTGGTAGTCGGACTTTGGGTAGTTTCAGGAGTTGGCGCTTTCGTTGAAGAAGGACGAAGTTCGTTTGTAATAATAAATCCTATTGTGACATCACACAAACTCTCTTCATCACAGTATAAGCGAGCATCCACAATAACATCTCCTTCATTTTCTGGTGCATTAAATGTAAATGAAACACCATCGTAAAACTGAAAAGCATTCATGACAGTTTGAGAACGAACACGTCCTGTTAAAACGCCATTACAGGATGTACGAGTATTGAGTGTTGCGTTAAACACTGAAGCAGGTTTCACATCATACAATATTTTGCTTTCTGAACATGGGGCAGCATCTTCATGAATCCATATTTGCATGGCACCAGCACACAACACTTGTCGATTGCAGGATACTTGATAAGGAAGTGTCACATTCCCTTCAAAATCTTCACTAGGTGAAGAGTACACAAATTGCATGCCATTTGGATCAAGTAACGCAGCCACTCCAACATTAGGTTGTGTTATGGAAGCCTTGAAACCATCAGGGCACGCAACTTGCACGGCAGTTGTGGGGAGAGTTCCAAGTGTAGATTTACCAGGGGACAACTTTAGCTGATACTCTTCCATAGATACCGCACACGGAGGGTACATCGGCGCCGCTGTCGATGTTGTCGTTGTTGTTGTTGTTGTTGTAAATGATGAATCCCCTTCATTACTTGTATCAATCACATATTGTACTTCGGCGTGGCACACCTCTGCCCCGCCGCATTGCGCTGCGAGAGTGAAGTTGACTGTCTCCGGCAGTGTTCCCTCCGCCACGGCGCCGAAGAGATAATTCCACCCGCCGGTGAGCAGCAGGAGGTGCGGGGCCGGCGGCGGCTGCAGGACCGCCAGCGATGCGGGCGCGCCATTCGCACAGCCGCCCGCTGCGGAGCTGACGGAATGAAAAGACGACTCGCCCGGCGCCGTGCGGTACTCGCGATGGTGCTCGGCGCAGTACTCCACCGCCACGGCCGGCCACACCGTGCAGAGAAGAAGGGAAAGAAGAAAGCCCCACATGCCGTTATTTAGATCTAATCAAAGTGCGGGTAAACAGGACTATTATATTGTTACGGATGTGGTGGTTGTGTGTGTGTGTGTGTGTGTGTGTGTGTGTGTGAAAGCGTTGAACAAATAAAGGAGCATTAGTACAAAAAAAAAACAGCAGAAACAGAAAAAAAAGCAGATTAACAAACAATTAAAGAGTATACTCCACATCATACATAATCACCTACATTCTAGAATCGAAAAACAACCAAAAGAAAAAAAAAAAAAACCGTCCCAAACACAAACGCAGAAAAAAAGAGAATATATAGGGTAAGAGACACATATCCATTGCTATCCCTAAGAAAGGTGCAATGAAAGCAGAAGCGACACAATTACCACACATAAAAGGTGGAAAACACTTGTTTTTCCTATATATTCTTTACTCATCTCAACAACCGTTCACGTTTTTCCCCGAGATCTGCATTCATTTCTTTTTTCTTCCCTTCAACGCAATCTTATATTCGCATGACATTCACTTATTTCTTCCCTGTTTTAACTATCGTCTTATCATTCATTTTCGCCCTTATATTTTTGTCGCTCAAACACTCGCGTCCACATTATCAATCAAGAGAAGGTGCATTCAAAAAAAAAAAAAAAGTATTTCCTTTCACTTTATCTGTCGGAAATAGAGCATAGTACAATACTGGAAAGCGATCAGTGGTTTCTGGATACCAAAAACAAAGAGGATAGTCTCTGATAGCAACAAAAATCACAAATAAAAAGCATTCCCTTATTTCGTTACCCGTGGGAAATGAAGTAAAAAAAAAAAAAAAAAATGCAAGGTGATTAGTGGTTTCAAGATACCAAAAGCAAAGAGAAACCATTTCTGGGAGCAAAATAAATTAGAAAGCAAATGTATTGCCAATTAACCATCAAAGGCGATAACTACGTCAATGAAGACAGGCCACCTCTACATGACGTTTTCCCTTGTTTGTTTCGTTATTTCTTCGTGAACCCTTTTCCCGTACTCTGTCATTCATACACACGCGTATATGTATACATATTTATGTTATTCTTTTCTTTTCTCAAGATGCACCTCACTCATATGAAGGCCACTCCTATTTCACGGTGTCTTCTCTAAACCGGTGCGACACACAGACCGACTCTTTACATCTCCCAGTTCTTCTCAACTACTTTGTAAGAAGAGTGAAGCCACGCACGTTCTCCAACGCAGCCTGTGCCTTTTTCAATGCCTCCATCATCGTTGTCGTGGCTTTACGCTGCGTTGCCACTTCAGGAGACTCTGCAAGCAAATCGTGAATGTTCTGATCGGTATACAGTTGTTTCACGAGTCTTGCGTACACTTCCTCCCGTAGTTTTGTAATCATAAGCAATGTAATGGCTTTGGGAACCTGGTCAGCGACAGTGCCCTTAACAATCGTGAAGTATCCCTCCACCATCTCTCGGATAGCATCGTTAATGTGCCGTTCGTGTAACGACATGTTGTTGCCCAACATAATCGTTGACGGCACATCCTCCATATTCTTTCTTTCTCCATTACTCAGCAGAGCTTCAAAAATACCCTTTTTATTATTTTCCCCTCTATCTTTTCCATCTGGACTGCAGTATGTTTGCTGCTGGTCTTTCTTTTCTGGATCCGATCCAAATACTTTTATGAAAGCCCGCTGTGCAAGTTCCTCCATCATTGGATGTTTCACATTGATGAAACCACGTTCAGCAGCTATGATTGTT
>NW_021639851.1:642745-655210 GCF_002087225.1 Trypanosoma theileri
ATTCATTTTCACATTTGCGAAGGCATCGTGAAGCTCATTGACGACTGAGATGAGTTGATCCATCGTCTCAATATAACTGTTGGAGAGCAATAAAAGAAAAAAAAAGAGGAAAGAAAGAGAAAATCCGCAATATACCTTCTGTTGGGTATTTTGACAGCACCACTACCACCCCTCACTCCCCTTCAGGTGCATACAGTGTAAGAGTGAGTGACTAATTGAGTAACCAAATAGAGAAATAACAATCGCATGCAAACGGAGTGTCATGGAGGCTTCAGCCAGACCCAACCACCACTGTCATGACGTCAACCGAAGACACAAAGAAGCAAAAACATAAGCACGCACGCACAGAAACAGACAAACAAACAAACCAGGACACTCAGAGAGATGAGGAGGGGGCCAAAAATTAGTTTATAAATGGTATCCCCAAACATAACCGTGGGAGACCCTTTTACGCAGTTGAACCGCAGTAAAAAGGAGATATTAAATGCAAAGGAATAAAACAAAACTCAAAGTAAGAGACACATATCCATTGCTATCCCTACGAAAGGTGCAATGAAAGCAGCAACGACACAATTACCATACATAAAAGGTGGAAAACACCTGTTTTTCACACATATTCTTTACTCATCTCAACAACCGTTCACGTTTTTCCCCGAAAACTGCATTCATTTCTTTTTTCTTCCCTTCAACGTAATCTTATATTCGCATGACATTCACTATTTCTTCCCTGTTTTAACTATCGTCTTATCATTCATTTTCGCCCTTATTGTTCCGCTTTCTCTTATCAGCACCTCTGACGGCCCAATGCCATTTGGAAATATATGTTGAATAGCAAACGACGACGATTATTACGACGTTTTAAGTATTATCTGAGTTGTTCATACAGGATCTCATGGCGGATGTGTATCGTTATTATTGTGACTAGTTTATCTTTTTTAAGAGGGGTCATATTACCGATCCACAATTTCGATTGCCTTACATCTTTGTGTGTTTTTCTTCTCATCGTGGGGCGTTTTCCCTTTTGCGTCGTGCATCTTCGCAAGAAAAAGACCAATTCAGAGAAGTCATACGGTGTTACAGACGTGATCATGAAGATCTTTTGGTGGCATTATTTGCTCTGAGAGAGGAGAGTTGAGTAACGTACAAAAATAGTGTCACATTGTGGAGACTATACCTGCCTACAATCAGTTGACTGTTTTACTTTTGTTAGTTACCTTTTCTCGGATTGGTTAATATGTTTGTAAGTCAACATACAGCGCTGGTGGATCGGATAAGGGTGACATTATTGTGGATTTTTATGTGGATATATGACAGGGTACGCATGTGTCCGCACAGTCTCTTACTGTCCATAAAAGGTGATCCCCTATGTTACCGAATTACCGCATCTTGGTGCGTTAAATGTAGAGTTTCTTAGTCTGAAAGGTCCTCATTTCTGATGAGATTCATACCATTAAGATGTGAGGATTTGTTCTCGCATAGTTGATAATGGTTTGTGTCTTGATGTAGACTACTTCGCTACTCTTTGGTAAGTGTAGTTGTGAGAAGGTTACGCGGTTCTGCACACCACAGTGACGGTATACCCTCATCTGTAAGAGTTAAACGTCAAGAAATCTGTTTCATATTATTCTACTGGCTCGTATATTCGTACTCCAGAATATATATATATATAACGAAACTATTTATGTACGGTTCATCAAGCTTGAGTTAAGGTTAAAGAGGGTTGATAGTGTGGATACTCCGTCCTCTCGGTCTGGCAGAGTGAGCCCTTGTTTAGGGCAATAAGGAGGGATTGACTCTTTGTCACCTCAACCGAGAGAAATTTTTTCTGGGTGTGCTTTACAGGGTAAAACCAATCAATGTAGTGCAAGTAGTATGGCACGTAATTCTCTTTTTGTAGTCACAGGGTTGCGTTCCGCAGTCTCCAGTTTTTTTTATTAGTGATCTCGGTGGAGTCATGGGAAGAGAGCAGTATCCTCCCTCCATCTGAGAAAGCGACATCTACACTACCATCAGTGGAGAGAACATATATACGGTGTTTATGATGTGCAGGGGTATTGAAGTTGATGTGTCTTTGCTTGAGTAGAAGTGCTTTTTCGTTGGTCATTGTGCGATTCATAGGCAATTAGACTTCTATTCTGATCTACAAAGCTGAGTTTTCTTGGTTATATGAGGAAGGAGCTCTTTACGAACCTGTTTTTTTTTTTTTTTTTGCACAGTTTATCTCTTATAATACTCAGATGATTTATGTGTTGATATACGAATTTGTAGATATCCTAACGGGGAGACAACCAACATCCCATAAACAAATTCTTCAGTGGACACGACACCCTTCACAAGATCTATCAGATTTAGATTCAGTAACTCTAGGTATTGAGCACCGCCTGCGTGATGAGAGAGCATTATGAATTATCTTGAAACTTCTTTGGCTAAGTTGTGCTCAGATTTCTGCTTACCATTCATACCAAAATTGTTCAAGTCCGTTTTAAGGTATTTTTGGTGGAATCTGTTGTGAGAGCCCATGTTAGGTAGCCGGTATATAGGAGCTAAGAAGATCCATATCTAATGACAAATGTTCGAATATCATGTAGTTTGGGTCCTACTCCTTTTTGAGGAATGAATTTTAGTTGAGATATATGTGTGGCTGTGGAGGCACATTGCTTGGATGAGGCCACAATGACTGTTAGCCGCAGATCCAACGGCACGCTGAGGAACTTTGTTATCAGTAGGCTAAGTGACCCATTGTGGTCGTGATAGCGCATCTGGCAATCACAATGGGTCACTTAGCCTACTGATAACAATCATCGTTCATTCTGTGCACGTATGTCTGTGTGTGTGGAGAGAGAGAGAGTGAGAGAGAGGATGAACCACAGGGCTTCACATTTTGAAGGGTTTAAGTAAAGGCCATTAGTTTGACTCCACTCGTGCAGTTTAGTGGGTACTATATTTGACATTGGGGCTGTATTTTCTTTCGATTGACCCCTCATGGTGATTTACAGATCACTACAATAAATGTCTGCTAGGGGATATCGGGGTAGGCATTCATTAATTTGAGGAGTGGATAGAGGTAGAGTGAAACAAACAACAAAAAAAAAAACATGCCCCCACTAGAGATCCCTTTGGTACACCTCGTGACATTTTCCTCCTCTCACTGTGAGTGCATACTACTTATGTCTTTGCATAGCATTTGGAAAGGAAAATGTAATAACCATCTCCTGCAATTCATTCCAGATATATGTACAAGTATTTGGGCCAAGATTGTATGATCAATGGAGTCAAAAATGTTACTGAAATCTATAAGCATCAGCAGAGTTTGGTATGATGTATAGTCTACTTGTATTCCCTTTCCACTTTTCAAGTTGAACCTCGTGGTAATAATTCCTGTTGTGTTCAATTTCATCTATCAGATGAAGCAATTGCATTTTAGTGGCATGACTATTGGTGTCGGTGTAGCTTCTATACCCACAGCACTCTCTTCAACACCATCTTCTCAGCTACTTCATTTGCGAGAGAGATAACACTAATGGGACGGTACGAATCTAACGCTTCTGATGACTTTCCGGGCTTCAGGAGCGGTACAATTATAGCCTACCGTCACTGATGCGAGATGTGGCTAGTTCTCCAACTGTCGTTAATGGAACAAATTAACAATTGTAGGCATTTATCAGATAAGTGCCATAACGGTTCGCCATAAACCTCATAAGGTCCGGGTACTTTCTCGAGTGGTATATCACGTAAGGCGGCGCATAGTTCTGGTATTGTGGACCGTGCATCTATACAGGGTGTAGAGGAACCTATCGCACTCCTGGTATCGTAGTGGAATGTGTCTTCCTGCGTGACCATTTTTGAAGAGGGGAAAATAATAGCCTGAGGAAGAGTTCAATTTTTGTTGAAACCGTTAAAGAAGTTTTTGTCTATAAGGAAGAAAAAAAAAAAAAAACACGATTAAATGTGCTTGCCGTCTTTTCTGTGGTTCAAAAATGATGCTGTCCGTGGTAGGTTAACGTTGATGTGACTGACGGAGAGGATGCTCAATATTCTCCAGACATATACCACTAGAATAGGTGTTCTCTGAGGTTCAACCTACTGAGACATTGATGATACATATGTGTGTGAATCTCTTTTTTCTGGTTTATTGAAGATAATGATTCTTTCCTATTTACACTTCCACTTCGTGGTCTTGTGAGGGAAGTCTTGGGCAGTGGGCCTTTGTATCATCGTCAAGATGATCTGCTTCCTTCAGCGTGGTCTCCCCAAGTGGTGTGACCCTCAGGATGCATGCCTCGTGGATAGTGCGTCCGCAGTGTAACTCGAAAGGGCACGCAAAAGTTTCAATATTAGGCATTATTTAGCAGTGATTGTGTCGTAAAAGCAGTAAATCAAACTCTTTGTTGAAGGAAACCCAATTGTACTTTTCCCAGATGTAGAAGAATCACTCTGGTGAAGAGTCTGCTGTTGAGGGGGTTGCTATATTTGCAGTCAAGTGTAGGTTGAAGGTAAGCATGCAGTGGTCACTGAACGTTGAAACAAATGATGTTCATTTTAACACTCCAAGGAATTGTGACCTTGTTAGATCAACGTAGGATCTTTTCGTTTTACCGCGTGTAAACGTAAGCTCCTCAGATGCCTTAGGCAGCATAAGGGTGTCCCGTATACGTGCAGAGGTGTAGTGGTTTCTCTGCTGTGTCCCCCCTTGGGGAAGGTTCTAGGAAAGGTTCCCACCATGGATTATTTGGAATTGATATTCCCACAAAGGAGGAGCAGGTTCAGTAGAAGGAATTACATGACTAGCCGCCCAATGATTTGGAAACCACTTTCCGTGGGGTAGCAAGTAAAGAATTGCAACAATCATGCCTCTGTTGTCATCTAGAGTCACCTTCTGCACGATTACTGCTTTGGTGTTAGAGTCACAGTCGGGAATTGTAAAGGGTATACGGTGAAAGCTCAGCGTCCTGCGGACAAGGATTGCTACATCATCTCCTCTAACACGGCGTGTTTATGTGTATATGTAAAGTATTTGCCAGTGTACACGATAGAAATATGGAATGATAATATCCTCATCACCTGGAAAGCAATGATGTCCTCATCTTTCGACACTAGGATCACGAAATTCGTCGCCTTCAATGAGGCCACATTCATCTGGAGTACTCAGAGAGGGCCTAGATTTGATACGATGTGGTCGCCCCGCAATAACTTCTGCAACTTTGTTCCACTTCTCAGTGTCCCAACGATAATAAGAGAAGCGATGCAAAAGGAAGAAGAAAATAATTTCTTCTTTTTGGACACACTCCTTCAGGAGTTTATCTTGTGCCCTTCCAGTACACCTGTCAAGCATACACTACAGTTCTACATGACGTAGAACAGTAGGAAGCGCTTGACTTCCCTCAACGTAGAGGAAGTACTGAAACCTGACACCATGCCAAGAAGGAAAGCTGTGCCAGATGTGTTCAGATATGATAGTTGATTTCATGTTTTGGTTTGTGTACTCTGTTGTGGACATTTCAAAGAAATCTCCCCCGTATCGGAATCTCAGGTATACTGCAGAAAACCTTGTTTTTCTCAGTTACCTTTCTTTTTTAAGTACAAGGGGAAACGCCAAATCTAAACGCATATTCGTGTTAGTATGGGTTGTTTTAACCGTTTTATTTCAGATCTCTATGGTCTTTTTTTTTGCAGATGGGTCGCCTTCCTTCTCTCCGCTTTTTTTCCCTTTAAATTTCCCTTGTAAGCATTACATTGAATGATAATTGCCTACTACTTCTTTATTAATCTCCATGGGCTTGAAAGTACTTTCGCTACCTTCTTTTGCGTTTTGATATTTGACTGTGAATTCATTTCTTTATCCAGTATTGTTCCATTTCCCACCACCTTAAAGACACATGCAGCTATTTTCACAAGTTTTTCTTCAATGGCGAAAGGTACATCGATTTTTCCTGTTTTTTTTATTCATCCTTGCCCCATTACTGTCACTGTTTCTGGTTTTAGCCTTACTGGATAGCAGACCTGCCTCATTGAATGGGATAAGCGACCGTTCGACGTGGTCAATGCAGGTAGTTAATCTTCGCAACGAACCAAGAGTGGTTTTTCTTGTTGTTCAGACAAAACCGACTCTGGGTTGGTGCAAAATGCTTCTTAGCTCGTTTCTCTCCAACGTGTCTGTGATTTCTATTGCCTACGGGAGGAATTATACGCACACACATCGGCCCCAATGGATTTTGAATTATATTGATCGTGAGGGTTTACGAGAGGATGACATTGTTGTTGTGTTTGATGGTGGGGACACCCTTTTCACTGGGGCCCAGAGGGTACAACAAGCATTGACACACTTCATGGCCACAACCGCACCTACTGCTGAGGCTTTTGATGCTGCTGCTGTGCATCGAGGTGAGGCTTCAGCACCCATACTTTTCTCAAGTGAATCGTTTTGTTACGCACCACAACTAGAATTAGTTATCCGCAAAGGACCAAAACCTCATTATAGAAAGTGCCTTTGGTTTTATACACGAATGTGGAAAGCAGCAGCGATAACACAAAATAGACGCTTGTCGCAACAGAAGAAAAAGGAATACCGTTTCCTTACTTCAGGCGGTTATGTCGGACGCGTATGGGCGCTTCGTGCTGCGACTCTGGCGTACACCAGATTGCTGGAGACACGGAGTGATTGGTGGTGTGATCAGTCTATCTGGACATTGCTTTACATTTGGAGTGTTTCTCAAGTACCTGGAGTTCCAACCGAACAACGTATACCGTTCGGTTTTATTGACCTTGACTACAACAAAATTTTTTTTATTTCTCCCTCTAAAGGAGCTTTCACAAATTCTGCTATCTTTCACTTCCCAGGTCCTATGGATGGGTGGCAACCGTTTCTCCCCAAAATAATAAATCACACGTTATGGATTAAAGAGATTTATTACAGCCCTCAATCCCTCAGGTCAGTCAGATGTCGTGTGCTTTCCGAAGCGTTTGTGAAAGTGCAAGATGCTTATGGCTACACTCACGCCTACCGTTATGGAAACTTATGTCCTGCTAAGGATGCACTGAAGTTGAGTTGGCTTGCGAGTGCGTTTCCAAAGTAAATTTCTTTTTTTCCTAACTTCTTGCTTCTCCACCTTTGTATTTATAAAAAAACACATTGATGTAATTCTTTTCTCTAACCTTGTTGCTTGGTTTGGGCGCCTTTAGTAACGTCTGCCTGGAATAGACCCATTTATGGGAGCACTCACCAATTCAATCTATTGGCATGAAGTCTCAGGAGATCCCCATATTCTGTTTTTTTTTTGTTTTTTTTTATTTCTCTGGAGGAGAAGGTGATTCATCAGAGTGGGATAACGTACTATATGAATACATCTTAGTTATATTGGGTCTCTGGACCATGCTGGGTTAATGAGTAATGTGTTTTGACTACTCTGTACGTTAGTCATGGCTCCTGCTTCAAACGTCTACAAGATAAGTTCTCCCTTGTGGACGCAATCCTATTTCTACTACTATCATCTTGTTTGGAAACGCAGGGTTTATTATGATAGTTTCATCGCCTGTTACTGTAAGTGTAGCGATGAAGAATGGATATGTTTTTTTTTTTTTTCTTGTTGTTCTTTCCTCTTTGATTGTTGCTGATCACACAGGGTCTCCTGAGTCAATATGCATTTGCTTCTCTTTTCGATTGCAATGAAATATGACACATGCTACGGGGTGTACTTCGTGATGTGCGATTACGAAGGCTGTACCCAGCTGCTCTTGGTAATAGTGTCATTGGTTCCCTTAGTATGTAGCCCTTCATATTTGCACGTGCCGTGTTGTTGTTGTTGTTGTTTCTGAGAGTATTACCGTCAATGTATACATTTCTTTGATTCTATGCTGGATCTAATATCTGTCTCTATATTCATCTTTCATCCCCTTTTCTTTTTCCTGCGTATATCTATGCAAAGCAACACAAAAACAAACACACTCACACCATTAAGAAATGGAGAAACACTCCATGCGTCACCTACTGTAGACTGCACATGTCCCTTTGAACTGCACCTGCGAGTGTTTTGCTGCTTCCGTACAACAGCTGCCACAGAAAGGAGAAAGTGCTTGGCAGGCGTAAGCTGTCTCTACTTAATCTGAGAATGAAGGCAACTGACATTCTATTCGTATTACTATTTCTGCAAGGAATGTGGATAATGTGATTCATTGCTGCATAGAGAGAAAAATGTTACCAGAAAGGCAACCTGCCACTAAGGTGAGGCTTGGTTAAGAGGAAGAGAAAGTGTCGTGTGATGAAGTGGCTGGGATAATGAGACCAAAGCGGAATCTCCTGCTGAGGGAAATCTTTCCCGCTGCAATCATACTACACAGAGATCGTTTCAGTGTTAAAAAGGGGAGGAAAACAAATTTGTGACAAATGGTAATGATGTGAATTTCCCTAAAGGTAAGTGCACTGATCTTGTTATTGGTGAGGGATCTATATCCGCCACATTTACTCCTGCTGATTTTGTGTTTTTTTTTTAAGGTAAGTGCACTGATCTTGTTATTGGTGAGGGATCTATATCCGCCACATTTACTCCTGCTGATTTTGTTTTTTTTTTTTTTTTTTTCGGGTCTTACTGCATCGAGTCGAAGAGTAAAAACTTGTGCTCAGGACACCGACGAACGGCCAACCTCTGCCTATATCACATTTTAGCCGAAAGAGATTGCGAATACGAGAAGATTTGTTCGCTTTGCTGTTCACAAAAATACGCATGGACTTGGATTTGCCTATGAAGTTATTGTTAGAATTGAAATGGTGACTTATGCAGATAATATTAATGGTAGCTATAAAGCAATCCGATCGATGAAAAAACCCCACTGTGGAAGAGAAGACACGTGACCGCTACCATGGTCGATTGTCCAATGAATGTTTTTTCATCAGAGATATAATGTTTAAACCTCGGATTGGGAGTGGTACATTGAAAAGGAAGAACTGATGAGTCGGTACACTGGTGAGACTCCCGGCATGTTCTACACGGCACTGACACTTGCAGCATTTCATGATGGAAAAAAAAACCAAGTAAATTCCTTGACAATGCGGGCCACCTCATCGTGGTGCCAAGGTCCAGTACCTCGTATTGTCAGAGGAAGCAAAGAGTCAACGACGTTTTTCTTCTTGAAGACCCGTTGGCGCTTAAACTACGGCGCTATAAAGCACCAGGGCCAGCCGCATCATGCTGGGGCAAAAATATATCCAAGAAAGTCCTTGGGCGCGTGTCGACATGGTGTCAGCTGTATCACCCCCACCAGGTTGCTGCTGAGTGGTGGTGTATGAATGTGAAAGAGCTGAAGTTCAACCAGGGTTATTAAGGAAATGTTAGAATCAATGGAATTTGTGACAAGGTGAAGGTGCAGTACAAGGGATATACGGACAAAGACAGGTGATATAGGTGCTTAGAGGAGTGCCAAGTAATTGATGTGAAGGGCGAAGTATTCAAGAGTGGAAGTATTCGGTCTCCCTATTTAAGAGACGTGTGCATGGGGATGCTGGAAACCGCACCTCCAACTGTTGAGTATCCAGAGTACGTGGATCCTTGGAAGAACGAAGAAAATGTGCAGGAACAGACTACTCACACGTCTGGGAATGAACATGTGACACAACCGAGTGCTGATGGTCATTATGCAAATTCTGCGAGTAAAACGCACATTAAAAGGCTTGAGGAAGCTGCTCTACAGTGTTGTGATATGAGCCAGCACATCATTTATACTGGTGTGGTCACTGATGAATCTATTGCTGCTGCTACTGTACGTGCAATTCCCACACCTACAACTCTTAATATTGGGACTGAATATCACCAGTCTGGCACAACAACAAACAAAGATTCTCCTGGAGCTCAAAGTGCCGTACATAAAGAAGAGGGTGTAACGTGAGGGCCGCGTGATACTGCTGTTGCTGCCACTTCTCAATCCGCATCTAATCCAAGTGGCATTGACAACCCAATACAGTCCCACAATACTCTTGATTGCGCAGATGGTCGGTCTCCACACACGGCAAACAAAAGTTCTTTGAAGGGGACGAAGTTAACTGAGGGCCAAATGAATGAAGTATCAAAACATGTAAATGTAATGGTTATCTTGTGTCCTGACAGCACCATCATGGTCTCCTACATGGTCCCTGTTGCGCTTCTTGTGTGTGTTGTTGGTTTTGTGATGGTTCTATGAGAGATCCATCCATATTCAAAATAATAAACACTTTTACTCATTACGGTCCTTTGAAACAAATTCCATTTACCACTACACATTGACCGTTCTTTTTCTGTCACCTTGCGAAAAGAATGATCGAGTCTTACGTTATTAGGTATTAAATCGTGTACTGGGGTTTTAACGTTTCGGATAATTTGTTCTTTTCATTCCTAATAGTCTGTCAAACGTAAGTTTCTGAAAGCCCACCCCACCCTCTCTACCCCGGGCGGGAGGCGGGCTAAAAAGGGGCTTCTCAGCACTTTCATTTTGTCAGTTCTTAGTATGTTTTTAATAAATAACTATTTTAGAAACATTAGAGATTTGTTTTTTTTATACACGATGGGGCTCGAATTCGTGGAGGATAAATACAGGGGCTTTCTATTTGTTTTTCTGTTCTGTTTTTACGGTGAGAGTGGGGCTAAGATTATTCTCTTGTGGTTTCATTTAGTTTGATTCTTTCGAGGATGGTTCTTTCCTTTTGCATACAATTTGTTTCTCTCTTTTTGTGTAGGTATTTGAGTGTTTCTATGTTTGTTTAGAATAAAACATCCATTTGTATATACTTATTACTTGTATGATGAACACTTAAATTATATTGTTCTTTCTACGGAAGCGCGATCCAGAATGACCTCCTCCTTTTATTGTTTTCAATTACAATTACAGACATAAAATGGAAATCTTATATACCGTTTTTGGTCTCTTCTTGGTTTGTTTTTTATATCCACTAGGAGCTCTTCTTACGAGAGTGTAAAAGGCAAATAAAAAACATTATTAGTATATTATTTGTGAATAATCTTAAACTTTTTATTATTATTTCTAACTACTTTTATGGTGTACTTCTTCTCTCTATCCCTTTTTATAATCATTAGGTGATAGCTAGCGAGGCATCATGGGAGACCACTCATCAATAGATTTTACCGAAAAATACGCCCTGACGGATAATGATCCCATCGGTGAAGGGGCATACGCTGTTGTTTACAAGTGTGTAGATCGTAAGACCAAGCAGGAGTTTGCGGTAAAGGTAGTAAACAAGGGAAAAGCTGGTCCGAAAGATATTGACAGTCTTGACTTTGAAATACGAGTAATGGAAAAAATTGGTCACCATCCGCACGTTGTTGGGCTTATCGATCATTTTGAAAGTGAGTCACGAATATATCTTGTCTTGGATCTTTTGAATGGTGGTATGCTTTTTAACCACATTGTGCGATTATCGCACTACAGTGAAAAGAGTGCAGCTGACTTGGTGAAGAACTTACTTTCAGCGCTTGCACATATACACTCCAAAGGCATCATACATCGTGATCTTAAACCAGAAAACTTGCTTCTTCGGCACAAGGATGATTCCTCTGCTAATGGTGTATCATATCTTTCAGATATCTGTCTCGCTGACTTTGGTCTTGCAGGTACGATCCCAAGTCGTGTATGCTGTGGTTCTCCATCCTATATTGCCCCAGAGGTAATCAATGTGGGGTATTACTTAACTCAGCGTGAACCATATGATGAAAAGTGTGATATATGGTCATTGGGTGTAATTACATATATCCTTCTCAGTGGACGAATGCCATTCGGTGCTGGCTCGTACAAGGATACATTTCGAAGAATTGTATCAAACAAATGGAGTTTTTCAGAAGACATATGGAATTCAATTTCACCAACTGCAAAGGCGTTTATAACCGCGTGCCTTACACAAGACCCAAAACAACGTCCCTCTGCACAGGAACTTTTGAAACACGCGTGGGTGAATACAGACCAGCCAGATCGTCATTTGTGGGAAAGTCTGCAAGAACTACGGCGCTTCAATGCACAGCAAATGTTACGCGCCGCTGTTCATGTCTTCTGCACCACACACTCCTTACTTGGGAAGCTGGATGACACACCACCTTTTATGAAATATTTACGGCATCACGATGTGCTTTCTACTGTGATTGAAGTACAGTCACAGACGGACGCTTCCAAGACACATTTTGTGGACTTTGGAAAGGCTCTAAATCCCCCACCGGGATGGCATTTGCAAGACTGCTGCACCTGTCCTTCTGAACTTGTCTGCCGTCACATTCAGAATGTTAATGAGTATCTTTTTGTGGGAAAGCGCAGCATGGATGTCTATCCTCTCATGGATGAACTGCTGCTGTTGAAAGAGGATGCTGAGCGTGCCGTTAAAAAGAAACCAAGAAGTAATAAGGCGCAGAAGAATCTTGAGAAGGTTTTACATGTGATTAAAGCGGCTACTGCCTTTTCCGAAGCCCTTGCAAAGATACCACAAGATCAGCGTAAACT
>NW_021639851.1:656525-657562 GCF_002087225.1 Trypanosoma theileri
ATTAATGTGCACCCTAATATGATTTATCACGTGAAGAGCTACTCTCTCACACACACAGCACCGGCGATGCCGTATGATGAACTAGAAGGTTTGACAGGATATGAAATGTTGTTTTGTTGATGTGATTAGTAAGGTAAGAAGTATATGATGAGCATTAATTTATTTTTTAACCGTGTGTGGTGTTTCTTTTTTACACCCTGTGAAGTAGTCCACTGCATACAATAATAATAATAATAGTAGAGAAAAAGAAAGGTGAGAGAAAGAGAGAATAATGGTTTACTCAACTTGCTTTGAGGGGATGGAGTGGTAGTTGCGTAGTGCAGAAGGGTGTATGATGCACGGCATTGCTATTGTGAGATGGTGTACAATCTCTCCACCATAATGCTTGAGAATTGAGTGTGAAGGACTACTTTTTATGGTATGAGCAGTTTTATGTGCCTTTGTCACTGTACAAGGTGGCGAAGGATGGCCATTCTATTTGTTATACGAGAGGCTAATTCCTCATTATATTCTTCACATCTCATACCTTTCAAAGATGTTTTTCTTGTTTCCATACAAGTTTTCACAGTCATAATAGTTTGCTTCTTTGCTACATTTGTATCGCTTTTTTTTTCTTTATTTTGCTATAATCAACATTGTTCATATTTGAAAAATGAACTCGTTACGTTTTATTTTGTTTTCAAAGACACATCGCTTACTGAGAAGCGTCACTATATTTACTAAACAGTTTTTAACCCTGCTTTACCTCCACTTTTTTTTCTCCTACAGGATTCTATTTGTATCTTACGCCATGTGACGTGGATGCATTCCATCGATGATTTATTTGAGCTCTTATGCCGCGCTCCTTGCGCTACCAGATTCCCTGAGGAAGAAGAGATCAACGGCACCATGACACTTACCTTTTGTACCTAGTAATATTCCCAGGTCCGATGATATTCGCACAAGTTGTACAAAAGTATTATAACGTTAACCTCAACTAAGGCTTATATCCATTTTTAATAATATAAGCATTATTGTTTTACTTTTTCTTATTTCCT
>NW_021639851.1:658277-658967 GCF_002087225.1 Trypanosoma theileri
TATGGCTACTGCTGCCCATACCAAACCCATTTCTCTGCTGTGCTGCAGCTGCTGGCACAAATGGTATTTTGACAACCATTACCGGTTGCTTTCCTGATATGATGGTCTACAACAGTCAAACAACACAACACTGCGAGGTGGACAATGCCAATGTTCTGAGTACCTTGTCTCTTAGGGTTGGGTATTACACTCCTGAAGGAAGACTCAATTCTGGATGGCCAGCTTCTCTTGTGGAGGGAACAAAACTCATTTCATTTGTGCCTAACAGTGGAGGTATTTCAGGGGATATGAGTCTTGTCATTGTGAACGATGTTCAAGTCGGGGACTCTATTCCAGTATCGAACAACTTCACCATGAACTTTCTGAGATATGGAGCAACAATAGCATCATTTACTTCTAACAGTGCCTATTATGGGTTGAAGACAATGGTGCGGACAAATTTACCAAATACCAATCCCATTCAGAACTGCATGCTAGTTCCTCCTCAGTCAGACTGTGATGCCATGGCAAAAAAATGTAGTGGTGCTACTGGATGCTACAATTTGACGACTTCTGCATCCCTTCCTATTCCTGGGAACTACTCACTCTGCTTAACCGCGAGTGGATGGCAAGGCCACTACTTGCCGTGGGGTGCAATTCCCCTCGAGGTGATGGTGCTGGTGCCAAACGAGCTGTATATGAACACTCTCG
>NW_021639851.1:660304-662428 GCF_002087225.1 Trypanosoma theileri
CTACTGCTTGTTGTAAATGTTGATGTGACGATAACATTGGTAACAGCTATGAGGAGGATTGTAACTGCAAAGCAAATGTGGAGAGAGGTAGGGAATAGTGATGAATGGAATAAAGAATAACGGACTTCACTGGAGTCATTGGTGTGAAAAAAGAAAAAAGAAAAGCAGTACACGAACAATACCACACGCTGAATGGAACGATTATGATGACAATAAAGAATNGCTGTTGTACAGCACTTACCACAACGAGGTGAGAGTGCTTTGCATGCGTACACTGTTGCTGACCTTGAGAAGAGTGGGAAAAACTGGAAGCCCATACACATCGAAGTATCCGCAGAAGGCTTGGATGAGGTGTTGAAGAACTGTGACAGAAAGCGAGCCTGGGCCGAACAGTTTAACAAGACGGTTCCTTGGAATACTAAGGAAAAAGTGTTCTGTGATAAAGAGACCGGGATAAACGATACAAAGAAGGACCTCTTACTGAAGAAACTCTTACCCGCCGCGATCAAGTTGCATACAGATCGTCTCAGTATTGAACGGAAAACGGGTGGAGTTGTGCTCTCTGAAAACGACGTAAATAACATTATGAGAGAATGCGGGGTCAAAACGCCTAAGAATCACAAAAAAAATTTCCCCAATGCTGATTTTGTGCTTTTTGTGTGTCTTGACGCATCTAAAACGTCAACAAGAGTATATACTGAAGAAGACAATCGGCCAACTTCTGCACTGATTAAATTTGTACCGAAAGACATTGTGGACACGAGACACTTTGTCCGCACAGCAGCGCATGAGATTGCACATGGACTTGGGTTTGACGTGGGCCGTATGAGGAAACTTAAAAAGATTAAATCTGGAACAGTGGGAGCAATAGGAAAGGTCACGGCCGTGGATTCTGAAATAATGCAGGAGATGATGAGAAAACATTACGGCTGTACGTTGCAACACATCACCGGCATGTACATGGAGGATGAGAATAACGGTGAATACAAGTTGCACTGGGAGCGAAGGATTGCGAAGGATGAATTGATGAGTCCATACACGGGAGAACCCTCTGGCATGTTCTACACTAATCTGACACTTGCAGCATTCCATTCCATGCCCTTCTACAGCGCGAACTTCAACATGGCAGAACCGATGAGCTGGGGGAAACAAACTGGATGTGATTTACTTCATAATACATGTACAGGGAGCAGGGAAGAACTAATGAAGCAAACCAGCATGTTCTGCGACAAAAACGGACCGGTCTTGCAGTGCACGTCTGACCGTTTCGCCCTTGGAATGTGTTCCTCCACTCCTGTACCTGATACCCTGTCTACCGTGTACCACTACTTTGACAAAATTGCTTCTGCTGGAAAGGATGAGATGACGAATGGCTGCCCCATCATCAAACCATTAAAGGAAACCACATGTGAGAGTGGTAATGTTGAACTGATGCCTGGAAGCATTGTGAGCAATATGTCACGGTGTCTGAATGTGGAGGGAACGAAGCTTACATATGGTACTAAGAATGAAGTGACCGTAAAGGGCATTTGTGCAAAGGTAAAGTGTGAGAATGACAAGGTGAGTGTGCAATACAAGGGCAAGGAAGGTCCTAATGATTGGATTGAGTGCGAGAAGGATGGTGATAAAATTACACTGGAGGGTTCAGCGTTTAATGGTGGGAGTATTGTTTGCCCAAAATATTCTGAGGTGTGCACAGGGTTGAATGAAACCGATCTTCCCACCATTGAGTATGACGAAAAAAACAACGACAATTCTAACGCAAGTGAAATTCCATCACCAAACGTGGATTCGCCAGAGAAAAATGATTCATCAGAAACCGAGAAGGCACCTCAAACCGAGGGTTCGAATCCTCAAGAAAAACCATCGCAAGAAGAGGATACACAGAATGCTGAAATTCCATCGAAAGAGGGAGGTTTATCAAATCCAGAATCCCCTGATAACAACGACACAACTAATATTGAAAATGGACAAGATGACCACAACACGGGGAATGACTTAACTGACAGTAAAGTGGAAAATACCAACAGCCCTACAGGTGTCATTTCTGGGAAGGACACTGACAACAGCATCATCGCTCTCTCGTTCTTTGGACCTCTTATGCTTCTCGTGTGTGTTGTTGCT
>NW_021639851.1:663296-663791 GCF_002087225.1 Trypanosoma theileri
TTTTATGTAACTCTCCTGGTGCTGTGTTTTGCACTGTTATTTTTGTACTGCGTCTGGTGGTGTGTGCTGCCGTTTCGCGGGAATTGTTTCTAAAGGGATGGAGTGACGGACACAGGTACACTGTTATTGATATTGATTGGGGTGATAATGGCAATAACTGGAGGCACGTCTGACATTGCTGTATACATGATATTTGTGGATTTTGTGTTGAACTATCCCAGGATAAGAAAAACATGAGAAACTGTGTCAAGGTTAAAGGGGACCACAGCAAAGGAGGGGAATCAACCAAGGATGAAGACAATGAATTGTTTCATGAAACAAATGACATGATATTTCTTAAAAGAAAGGAGAAACAGTTTTCTCAACAAAGCACTTACTTTTGCAATCAACTGCACGATGATATTCCCAACATTCAATATGAAGGGGATGAAGTCGATTTCTCCCTCACTCAAAAGCATCGCCTTTATTATTATTATTATTATTATTATTATTATT
>NW_021639851.1:664906-665001 GCF_002087225.1 Trypanosoma theileri
GTGAGGTTTCTCCTACTCTGCTTGAAGAAGCAGTGAGGACGGCAAAGAATGCTGATGTGGCTGTTCTCTTCGTTGGTTCCCCCTTTGATATAGAG